>NC_089196.1:7541962-7549462 GCF_963930695.1 Labrus bergylta | reverse complement strand
CAAAAATCTGTATCTCTGAGAGCTGAGGGGGCTGAGAGCTGGGCTGATGCTAGCTCTATCTTAGCTAATTTCTCTCTGAACTCCTGAAGACTGAAAATATTCATCTGGTTAAATAATCCGTTTAAAACAGTCAGTTATAAAAGTGATAACATCTGATGTGTGAGTTAAAAACTGCAGACTGACAGCTTTTGTCTTTATTTCTGCTGAGTGATACACTGTTATACACTGTTGTCAGTGTTTCCCCTAGGTTTACAGCTTTTGGGGGGGGGTGTTTGTGTGTGTGTGTGTGTGTGTGTGTGTGTGTGTGTGTGTGTGTGTGTGTGTGCGTGTGTGTGTTTGTTGTGATTAACTTTTTCCCAGGCACCAGATGATGAAACAGATCAAATCATACAGTCAGCTCGGTATGACTCACCAGTATGACTCATGTGTACATTAATGACAGAGTACAGGTGTGTGTCAGTGCAGGTGTTCATCAGGTTTAGTTGAGTCAGCAGGTTTTAATCCTCAACAGATCCACAGTATCTGAAATATTTTCACTGAAGTCATGATTGTGTTCCAGCCTTAAAGGAGGCAAGTTTTATAAAATAATTTCATGATAACAACACAATGATTTCAGCACAGTCATACGAATACTTTTAAAAGTGCTGTTGTGTTTCTTCTACACAATCTATGATCATTTATTGTGACCTGTTTCTGTTTGACTGTTTAAAATATGATGTGATCAAAATCCCTCAGATTTTTCTGAACCCTTGAACAGATGTGAACATAAACATATGAGCCAGTGAAAAAGAAATTAATTTATTAAACTCTCCATGTTTAACAATAATTAATCAAATTCTTAAAATAATTACAAAGCTTTAATCATTATACACTGTTTATTTATATGACTATTCATTAATAAAACAGTTCATTTATTAATTAATTCATGGGGTGGCTGTGGCTCAGTTAGTAGAGTCGGTCATCTCTCAACCTGAAGGTCGGGGATTTAATCCCCAGCTCCTGCATCCACATGTCCGATGTGATCTTGGGCACTTTGCCCCAAGTTTCTCAAGCAGCTTCGTTGGCAGCATATGAATGTGTGTGAAAGGGATTTGTTACTTCTAATGGTCACTTTACATAGCAGCCTCTGCCATCAGTGTGCGAATGTGAAGGTATGACATGCTGTGTAAAAGCGCTATACAAGCTCAAGCCCATCTATCCATATATGATTTACTCTTGATTTATAAAAATCTTCATTTATAAAACTGTTCATTAGTCAAACTCTTCATTTAATAACATGTTAATAAAACTGTTGCCTGGCTGTGTTGGAGAGAAAGTGACTCATTATCAGTAAATGATCTCCATCAGTTCACACATTAACATTTGAACTTGTCCTCTGTTATTAATGATCAAACATGACTGTCTGTACATCACATCACACATTAACATGAAGGTATGACACAGACTGCTGCAGTCTTATATTTAAGATACACACACACACACACACACACACACACACTGAGGTGTGGTTTGACATTCAGCGTGTCAGCAGTGTGAGTGTGTGTCTGTAGTGTGTTCAGTTTATCACTTCTTCGCAGCACTTCTTCATTTTGATCAGTGTCTGTGTAACGTGTTATACTGTAAAAACAACATGACTGTTTGTACTCACATAAAAATTATAAAGAGATCTAAAAAAAAGATTTGTATCATATATTCATTAAATTCTAAGTGATTCAAGTGTTTTTATTGTCGATACATCATGTCTCTGGGACTCTGAATTTGACGTTTTTTCTTTTTCTTCCATGTTCCTGTGTGTACACGTTGATGTGGTCTTCACCTTTTCAACCGACAGGTGAGGATATAACTTTAATCTTTAAACTTTAACCATCCTCTGTGTTTTTTATTTAACTGCCTTTTCATCACAGTTCAATGATTAGCTTGGAAAAACAAGATTATTAAAGAAAAACTTAAAAAAGTAAAGAGCTGAGACAACACGAGATCCTTTTAGACAGACAGCTGAGACATTAAGAAGTGATACAAATAGTCCTGTTAATGTTACTTCACAGAGCTCAGAGGGATCTACAGTCTGTACTGTCATCAACGTGGATAAATACAAAACTCCAGCCAATCACTTTAGTGAAGTAAAGACAGAAGAGGAGGCTCCCTCTCTTTGAGGACACACAGACAGAAACAGAAAACACACATGAAGCAGGATTTTAATATCTGCTCAGGGATCCCTGCTTCCCCTCCTTCAGGTTAAACTCAGAAGAACACAGCTCTGTTTCAAATCTATAACAGAGATCAGTGTGAGAATAACGTCTGCAGGAACACGAGCCGATCACAGAACAGATGATGTGAGTAATTAAGAGTGAATCATTTATTATAAAGAACAGGCTAACCTGAGTAGCCACATGTTATCACTTGCAGGTCATCTGTGTCAGGACAAGCTGACATTCTGTTTGTCATTAAAGTCAGACAGGCTACTCATTAGATCTCTGGTATCATGCAGTGTTGATGTCAAAGAGTCAGGCTAATCGTCTGTGTGAGGACGTAAAGAATGTTTGGAAACAGTCTGAAGACAGGGAATGATGGAAACTTTCATATGAATGAATGACACTGCAAAGACACTGAATAGCTTCATTAAGAGACTACCAGCACCACAGCTGAAAATGTTGCTACCTGGTCATGATGGCAGCTCAACAACACACTGCTCACACACACACACACACACACACACACACACACACACACACACACATATTTATAAAGAGTTTCCACAATTCTAACTTCAATATGTAACAAGTGAATGTCAAATTATTTCGTCACCAGGGTAATTTCTTGTGTTACATTCACATAAATTGCAGACAAACTCCCGCACACTCTCTTATGAAATAGACGTCAATACTTGTTCTTACTATCGATCATTAAAATAACACAGATTGTATCATTTAAAAACATGTCGTATCTAAAAGCAATCCAAGTATTGAACATTTTACAGCCTTTAATATAAATACACACAATCACAGACACACACAGCTCTGAGCACTCTGTGTGTCTTTGTATTGATTGTGCTGCATTGTTATTTGTGCGTCTGAATACTTCATAGTTTTGTCGTGTCTTGCTGTTCTTTACCATTCCATATTCCTTGGTGTGTGGACCACCTGCAGAGCACACTCATGCACCCACACACACACACACGCACTCCTTAATGACCCCTCTCCCCCTGGTCTCCTCCTGAGTGCTGACCTGCTCTGCTCCTTTAATATTGGTGACAGCTCGTACACTTCTAAATGATCTGTTATTATCTCAGGGGCCTCGTCCACGGGACCCCACTGTGTCCAAAGGTCATCCCTCTCTCTTCTATTGATTAAGGTGGTCTGTTAGCTCAGGGCTCGATCACTCTGAACACTAACACGTTACTAAAAGCTTCTCTGACCGACAAATACAGGAACCACTGCATAATGCATCTGCCAATAAGGACAGGAGGGCTACTAAAACATAAAGACACACACACACACACACACACACACACACACACACACACACACACACACACACACGAATAACATAATGTATACAATATGTACTGTATGTATATACATGATCATGCATATTAGATCTTTATAATTTATATATCTACAAAATGTATAGAATGTTTTTAATGTATGTAAATAAATGTAAACTATATCATCTTTATGTCATCTTCACAAACAGTATATATACATTATGTGTGTATGTGTGTGTGTGTGTGTGTGTGTGTGTGTGTGTGTGTGTGTGTGTGTGGGTGTGTGTGGGTGTGTGTGTGTGTGTGTGTGTGTGTGTGTGTTTGTAGGTGTAAAAATAAGCTCAAGGTTACTCACACGTCTTAAAAGAATTCTCTGTCATCATCTGAGTTTGACACAATGAAAAACAAGCTCTCTCACGCACACACTAATAACTCTCTCTCTCTCTCTCTCTCTCTCTCTCTCTCTCTCTCTCAGCTGTACGAGCTGGACGATGATGAGAAGCGTAAAGAGTTTTTGGACGATCTGTTCAGCTTCATGCAGAAACGAGGTGAGATTTGAAATACACACATCTGCTCTAACAACATTTGAAATGCATTTAAATATACACGTTCTCCATTAAATATATTTAAATGAACATTTCTGCTCTGATAAGAACATTTACATACTTATTGAATATACAGCTGTTTAATCAAAGTTTTAAAAACACACAGACTCTCAGTATTTAAGGGCGCTCTCATGGCATTCACGTGTTGTATTCAGCATTATGTACAAGAGGAGCAGTGTAAGTGCAGGCCAGCGGGGGAATGGGGAGGGGGGACAATTGTGCTTAAGCACGGTACGGGACAACTTTGCCTAGTGTGAGTGCGCCCTAAGTGCTGTTGTTTTTGAAATCAGTTCATATTTTAGAGGTTATTATTAAATGACACAGGTGTTGAGAAAAGTACTTGAAAACTATACTTGAGTAAAAATAAAGATACCTCACCTGAAAGTCACTGAGATACAATTCAAAGTCTAATTAAGTCTTAAAGTAGCCAATTATAAATAAACTTAGGTATCAAAAGTATCTGCTGTTACTTAAGAACATTTCCTTACGTAACCTCCATCGGTTTCCTCTTACAGGAGAGATTTCTCTCTCTCCTGTTGTTTCCTCCCTGTTAACAAAAAACCACTAGCATTGTTCATAACATAACAATCAGTCTATTGAGTCAAATGTTGACTAAATGTGTTAATAATCAAATCAACAATATCAATCAATATCAACAAATGTAGAAAAGCCATTATTTCCATCTTTGTAGCCAGACAAAGGTGAGTGTGGTCAGATTTGTGCGTGGTTCTTAATAACACAATCATTCAGAAATAAGTTGACCCAGCTGTGCAGTGATTTATAGTTATGATTGTTTTAAATTACCTCTTCATTGTTAAATACATTACCTTAACACTGGTGTAACATCAGTGTTGTATGAGCTTTAAGTGTGTCAGTGTTGTTTTACAGACACAGGTAAGAGAGTCAGGGCGTTCATCAGTGAGAAATAATCATTAACATATGAAGGATGTCTGGCAGAGCTTTAAGGATCAGATGTATCTGATTTGTGTTGATGTTGAATTCTGAGATGAAGTGGGATGATTTGATGGGGCAGTCAAAGCATTTGGGGGGACATTGCCCCACCCTACTTAGAGCGAAGCCCGAGTACACATTCAGATAGTTTATTCCTTTCTATTTGATTGACAGCTCAGTGTGATTGTCAAGGTTTCTGTAAAAACAGATTCATAATAATTGATTATTATTAGATTATGAAAAATCAGTTGGTGGAGGGTCTCTTTAATTCTCTATAATTTTAGTATCAGTTCATCTGTTGTATGGAGAGTTTTTCTAAGAGTGAGCATTCAGCAGCTGTTTCACAAACAGGTCAGTGTTCTTAAGTGTTCATAATGTGAGGAAGTGAACCCCCCACTGCTCAGTATAAAAACTCACAATGAGGCTATTTCAGGAGCACAAGGTCAGAGACGTGTTTTTCTCTATTCTTTGTTCTGTTCACATTTTTAACATGTCTGAATATAAATCTGTTCTCATCAACATGACCTTCACTCAGGAGGGGAAAAACAGACTTTTACTGATTTTCCTGTTTGGTGACATCAGAAAAATGTGCTCTTAATTAATATGAAAAATAATTTAACAGATAAAACACAGGATGTTTTTCTTCAGGTTTTTGCACAAACTCTGTTCTCACCCACTGATACTGTCCAACATGTTCAAGATAAAAACTCACATTACACAATAACTTTCAGAGCTTGATCTCTGGACACAAAAAAGTCACATCCTGACATGGATCAATTGTGCTCTCTGATAGTAATACATGTTTTATAGATGTAAATAGTATACTGTTTAATGTCTGTATTTCTATTTATTACATGGAATTTTTGTAGATTGTAAAAAATGGAATCACTCATGTTTAATCACACTGGTTATTAAAAAAAAACAGAACAAATTATGAATGAAATAATCATTAATTCCCACATTACAACCTTTTATATTTGAATCTTTTTTAAAGTTACATTTTATACATGCTGAGTTCTCATAATACACACATTTATCACAAACATAATCTAACCCTTCTAGAAACTTCTCTGTCACATCTTTGTCTCACTGTTTTCAAATAAAATAACTTACTCACACTAATGTGAAAAAAACCTGTTATGAAATGAGGAATATTTACATTTGGATACGCTTTTTTTGTTCTTTATATTACTATTTTTGTAACACAATAGCATGCTCATAATCTCTGAGCAGACATAAGCAGGATTTTATAAAGCACCTGAAGTGAGATGTACAGAAGAGCTCAGTTATGACTAACTATGAACGAGACACCCGATCAGGTGTGTGATATGACCTCAGATCATATCCATAACACACACCTGGTCTGTTTCGGTAGTCAGATACAGTCTTCAGTGTGTGTGTGTGTGTGTGTGTGTGTGTGTGTGTGTGTGTGTGTGTGTGTGTGTGTGTGTGTGTGTGTGTGTGTGTGTGTGCGTGTGTGCGTGTGTGAGCAGACAAAGCCTGTGATGGCTCCTTTGTGCTCTGATAAATCCTCGCTGTGATTTACTGTCTTTTCTGATGAACCGATGATTATCTCTCGGGGTTTCCATCTTCTCCTCAAACACTAAACTTTTGTCCCGTCCTCGTCACGTCCGAGCTCAGAGTGGAGGGATAAAGAACTAGTGAGAGTTACCTTCAAAAATGTACGAGTGTTCGATCGCTGTCACCATAAATACTCCTCTTTATGTTCCCTTCCTTTATATTTCTCTTTGAAGTCTGCAGAGAAAACACAGAGCTGCTGCAGAGTTCACTGTTCACTTTATGTCATTATTGTCCTGATAATATTGTTAGCTTTACTGTTATATACACTGTGTTTGACTCAGACAGTGTCATTGTTCAGCTCAGCATAATAACCCTGTCATTTATTAAACATATGGATATTTCTCAGAGTGAAAAGAAAAAACAAATAAACTGCCTTTACATCAGGATTACTATGATGAAATGTAACGGCCTGTGAGACCAGACACCATCCTTTAAATCAACAATTTAAGTTTTTGACTTCTTTATCCTTTTCAAGCTCTTTGTTAACATGTTGAGAAAAGAAAAACGATCTTGTGCTTTTTGTAAAACAAATGTGAGGAGCTAACACAAAGTACTGTGCGTGGATGAAGATTATAGCATATAAACCATCATTGATTGTAAAATGAAAACAGGATAATAGGAACGATTATTAATTTAGTCTTTTTTTATGATTATTCAGCCTCAGTGATTCATCTTGAGATTATTGTATGTACATAACTATGAATATAGTACACACAGAGATTTGTATGTTGTACAGAGGTCAGAGGGCCAAGTACATTTTAGAGTTTCTAGGTGTACGGGTGAAATACTAGGTACTTTCATTGCATGCATTACAGGAAAGCGTTTCAACAGTCACACATTATTGAGCTGCTTAAAGTTCCTCTGACACTCCAACACTCT
>NC_089196.1:7394462-7536962 GCF_963930695.1 Labrus bergylta | reverse complement strand
CCCTCCTCATCCTTTGTTTCTCTTCAGCAGCAGTTTTTTTTGTGTCTGCTGTAGACGGACAATCAATCTTTACTTTAATAGTGTCTCATCTGTCCACTTGCCATCTCGGTGAATGAAGCCTTAATTACTGCCTTTAATTGATGACTTTTTACCTCGTAAGACCGTTCTTCACCACCTCCTCCTCCTCCCCTTCTCCTCCTCTGCTGCTGTTTGCACTATATTTCTGCACTTATTGATCTCTATTATGGTAAATCCAATGAGCACAATAGACCTCTATCAGCAAAATACAGGTTAATTATCTCAGGGTCACAGTGTGTGTGTTCACAAAGAGAGAAGAGGTGTTAATCTGCTCATCACAGAGGAGGTGCTAATCACATGGCAAGTTACAGAAAATTGAAACTAGTTACAGTTGCTATAGTTACTACTACTAAACATCACTGACTTACTGAGTTACTGCATTATTAAAGAAACTAGTTATTTGGTAAAGTACATTTAGTGTTACCTTTTGTTTTGCTTCAACACTCATATTTATGTTTACATTATTTAGTGTTGCTATGGCACTGTGAGAGGAAAAAACTCATTCATATAACAGTGTCAATCTGATTAGTTCTCTAAAGTCAACAGACCCAACAGTTGATATGACGCATGTTGTCTACAACATACCTGTCACTCAGTCCTGTCTAGTCCTGGCTGACAGATCGTGGTGCTGGCTGTGATTTAGAAGCAGGCCTTGTCTGATTGGATGGTGTGGCTCCTCCTTGTTCTGCTGAGCTAACGTGGGCCAGTGTAGCACCAAGATTGAAAAGCAGCATGTGGCATTCTGCTTTGGGAGCACCAGCATACCGCTGTTATTCATGGCAGGCCAGTTTGACAGCGACATGTGCCATTTGGCTCTCACTCCAGAATCTACCATTACCATGATTCAAATGTAAATGAATACCAGTGGACTTGCTTTACATTTACTGCCTTAAATGTTAACCTTTTTGTCTTTATTGACAAAGCGAGTGCAACATGTTATTAAATGAATATCTACGTTTCTCTTGTCTGTCTCTCATGTAGGCTATACTGAACGTTTTATGGTTTGGTATCTCCGTGATGACAGTAGAGTAGTTTCATATACACATCGTTGACGGTGATAAGAGTAAGATTGCAGCAGAGCTGATCCCAACTAACAAGGTTAGCTTATCCACCGTAGCCAGTCAAAATTCCAGAAGCGCCATGTGCCATACTGATCGACATGCTGCAATGGTGCCATGTCAGGAATCCAAGCGCACAAGTCGCTGTCAAACTGGTGTGTCACCAAAAACAGCTGCATGCTGGTGCTCCCAATAAGGCATGTCACGCTTAGCTCGGGTCTTCCTGAGATTAGAATAACTATTCTTGATGACGGCACGTTTTTCTTCCAGCACATATAGACTAGAACTAAACTACAGTAAACAGCCTGTTTGTGTTTACTGTGCGTTCTATCCTTTTCCTCAGGGTGCCACTGAGCTGACCGTAGTGTAACCTCGCCAACTGCTCGATTTCAATGAACCTGATTCTCATGTTGTTGTCTGCTTCACGTTAAGTGACAAGTAACAAGTATTTTTTTTATGGTTTAGTTTTGGGAAATCTATGCCTTTATTTATATTTACATCCTGCGAGGACCACAGCCTCTGCACATGGGGTCTACTAACCACTAGGCAACCGGCGCCCCCATAACGAGTGCTTTAAAATGTCTGTAATTGTTACGGCCTTGAAAAGTATATAGATCAACTACTATTTACCGCAAATACTATAGGATCACTGTCACGTGTTACTCCTAACACTGCTCATCAGAGACGAGGTGTTACTGTGCAGAGGCAGAGCTGCAGAGTTTCAAACACAAATCTGTCTCTTTAACTTTCTTTAATCCTAATTTTCTAAAATGAGTTTCTTGTATTGTAAAGTTTAAAGACTTTAGATATAAACCTGTAAAGCTTCTGTGTGTGTGTCTCAGTGTCAGTGTGACTGGTGCAGATAAACCCTCTTTATAAGAATCTGTAGAGGTGTATTGATGGGCGGAGCCTCAGGTAATGATATTGATTGTAGATATGGTCCTCTCTCTCTTCAGGGACTCCGGTGAACAGGATTCCTATCATGGCCAAACAGGTGCTGGATCTGTACTCTCTGTACAGACTGGTGACTGAGAAAGGAGGATTAGTGGAAGTCATCAACAAGAAGATATGGAGAGAGATCACCAAAGGACTACACCTCCCTACATCCATCACCAGCGCTGCTTTCACACTCAGAACACAGTGAGGACACACACCCAGCGACACGCACTACACACATACACATACACACAAACAAAACACACCCTAAACACACACACACACACACACACACACACACACACACACACACACACACACACACACACACACATACACACACACACACACACACACACACCATGAGAGAGACAAAGAGAGACACAGACACACTAACGCACGCACATAACACAACATACACAGCGACACACACTAGATACACACAGAGACCCCCTCCCCCCCCACGCACACACACACACACACACACACACACACACACACACACACACACACACACACACACACACACACCATGAGAGAGAAAAACAGAGACAGAGAGAAAAGAGAGAGAGAAACACACACACGCAAGCATGCAAACACAGACACAGCAACACACACTAGACAAACACAGAGACCCCCCAACACATACACACACACCATGAGAGAGACAAACAGAGACACACACACACACACACACACACACACACACACACACACACACACACAAACAAACACACACTCCACGAGAGAGACAAACAGAGACACAGAGACAAGAGAGAGAGAGAGAGAGAGAGAGACACATACACACACACACTAAGCTGTGATTAAAATATGATGTTTATTTTCTATCAGAGGATAATCACAGGGGTGCAGTGTAGAGTCATCGTCTGTGTGTGCGTGCGTGTGTGTGTGTAATTACAGTGTCTCTGCTCAGTGTTCAGTTGAGACTCAGTGCTGTCACTCTCTCATATTTAAACAGCATGACAGTATGATAAACTTCATTCAGTTTCTACTGAACAGAGGAAGAGCAGAGCCACATGTAAGAATCTCTCCACACTGTCCCTGACTCCCTCAGATAAAAACATGTAAACCTGGTCTTTTTAGGTAATGTCAGAGCTTGGTTGAAAAAAGTAAAAACACTGATGTGAAATACATCCTAAAATATACTCAAAAATGTGAAATAATTTAGAAAATTTTCATTTTGGTTCTTAAAGAAAAGAAAATGAATTGTGGTTAAAAAGCTTTCTCCAGGAGAAAGTAAGAAATTATGTTTAAAGTGACGTCCTGCAGAGTAACATACATCTGGCCCCCTCTCGCTCTCTCTCTCTCTCTCTCTCAGGTATATGAAGTACCTGTACCCATACGAGTGTGAGAAGCGGGGGCTGTAATCGCCGTGAGGGCCGCAGGCAGAGCTACGGGTCGGCCATCTTTAATTACTCTCCTGTGGGCACCCCCACCCTGCTGAACCCTCAAAAGATACACCTGTCCCACCTGTCCATGCCCCCCCACAACAGCGGCCACATCAGCCAGGTGCCCGGGATCAAGAAAGGTAACACAGGAGTTCTGATTACAACAGGTTTTACCTTTTATTATCTTAATGTTGTTTGTCTGTATTTTATTTGACTGCAGAGAGTTAGCGTTTCAGTTGCTGTTTTTTTAATGTCCAGGTGATACTCACCTCCTCCTCCATGTTTCTTCTTCTTCACTGTGACGACACCGCAGTCATGACTCAGTCTGCATACGTGCTCCTCATGGTTTCATTTAATGCGTCGATCTCTAAGTTCACGAGCTTTAAAGCTCAAGTGTGAGAGCAACATTTACACTACAGAGAGGATGAGATGTATTGAAAATAATTTCATTAATTAATTAAATAACAAACAAATCAATCAGTAAAAAAATCATCAATCAGCACAAACAGCAACGATAAAAATCATTAAAATAACAACGATAACTCAGAATAATAATTACGTAAACAAAACAACAACATTTGTGTTGAAGTAGTTTGAAGTAGAGTGAGCTCGGGATGTTTTAAGCAAAACGAGCCCTCAAACACAAAAATGTCAAAGTAAGGCAGTGGTAAAAATAATTGAATATTACTTTGTGAATGTGCATTCACTCGGCTGAAAGTCATAATTTCACTAATTTTGTAAACTGAGTTCAGTTTATAAAGAGGAAATATGAACTGTGCTCCTATGATCAGCTTCATCTGAGACAGAGACTTTTATTTAGAATATAAAGTAAAACATGAACTGGTGATGAAACTGTCTGCTGAGGAGATATACTACTACTATTAATAACATGTGAGTTAGTCGTAGTCCTGATGTCGTCAGCTGAACAGACTCTAAATAACTCTGATTCATGAAGGAAACAGGTCACGTGATGTTTCCGAGATCGATATTTCACGTTTCCTCGACCACGTAAGAAGAAGTTAGCGTGTTAACATGTTTGAAATAGATTTCACAATAAGAGCCACATTTCTATTATTCATCCTGCAACATGTGGACACTCACTCATCACCACAAACAGGAACCATCCACACTACCTCTTTTCTGCACCGCCGATTTTGTCAGGCGTACCTCAGGGAGCGTCTATGTGATTTCTAAATTACATAAACGTGTAGGTATAGGCTGATGTAACAGGAGCAGCATGTTCTTTTTTTTTTGTTATATGTTTGGTTTCACATCGACGGCTCAGACCATCACAGTCTGAAGATTAAACATGTTAAAAAACTTTCTAAGTAAATGAAGCTTCAACTTGGAATCTCTGGTTTCCGTTTGAGTTTTATTCAGTAATATAGATATCTCTGAAACATACTTCTTAATATTTTCCTTGTTATGCTGACATGAAACTGCTCCTGTCTGTGTATTTTATTCAAAGACAGGTTGAAATAGATTTTTTTATGGTCTGTGCTTCATCTTTTTGAAGTAACAATACATAAAGTATGATAGAGAAATTTATCTTTACAAATAAAATCTTGATGTTTATAAAACAGAACGGAGATTCAGGAGATTTATATATACCTGATGTAAATCAGCAGCTCTCTAATATTAACACCCTAGAGCTCTGGACAGAACTGTTTTCTGACCATTGCCGCCCGCTCCAAGACAAATTCTGACAACGCATGTTAAATATTCAGAATGACAAACACTGCAGTCATAAAGAGGTGGAATTGTTTTCCTGATCACAGGAAAGTTAGAGCTCGTCATCTGTTTAAATACTGTGGTGCAGTTACCGCCAACTCTCAGCAGACAGTCATTTTTTCCCTCTAACTGTGTGAGGCTGTTAGTACTGTTTTTTGTTAATTAGATTATTTTTGGAATGAGGCTGATTAACAGAAAGGGGCAAATTTTTCCCCGATTGACTGCGTAATGGCTCTTTAAATACACACAAAACAACACTGATGCACAGAGACGCTGTTTGCTCTTCAGCGCAGTTAGGGGAACATTTTACCCTTTGTGTGTTTTGTGAATTAGACGGTGTCTTTTTTGTCTCAGATGCATAATTCTGCAGCACAGCCGACAGACACTTTATGTTCAAACATATAAGCAAAGTACTTGCTCCTATAATTGACAAAGTCAAGAAGAACCCTGATTTGTCACAGGGAGTGTCTCCACAGAAAAAGTGTGACACACTTATCTCTAGTGTTTTATTTAATACGAGTGCTTTATCGTTGAAGGAGAGTTTATTTTGATCTTGTAAAACAGAGCAGGTTTGTTGTCATATAACAGGCGAGCCAGATTTGTGTCCATTGTGTATGAGAACTGTTTTCATAAGTCCAGTTCTCTTACATCGCTGTCAGTTCATTTGAAAATGAGAAATGTCAGACTTAGCTGGCTTTGTCTCCGTGTTGTACAAACCAACTTTAATCTTCTTTTCCACTTCATTTGTTAATTCCATCATTGCAAACATTAGCTGTCAGGGACTCACAGTGATTTTATTGACCACCCACATCAATGCTAACACCGCCCACTACCAAAGATTTGTGTTGGGTCCCTCAGGATCAGCCTGTTAACACACAAGCAGAAATACAGTATATACAAATAGCTATAATCTACCGGTAGATCTCTTGGTGATGAATATTTACTCTTTTTACAGTTTCCTCATTATCAGACGGTTTTCTCCCCCTCTCTCCCCCCTCCCCTCAGAGGAGTCCATGATGTCTAGCTGTCTGCCCGGCCGGGTTCCCCTCCCCCTGTCCCCTGACAGACACAGAGCAGCCCATGCAGCAGCTCAGGCAGCGGCGGCAGTGCAAGTGGCGGCTCTGGAGCAGCTAAGGGAGAAGCTGGAGGGCGGAGAACCACCACAGAAGAAGAAGATGATGATGGAGGAACAGCAGAGGATGATGCACCACGCTCTGCAGCACAACCTGCTGGCCATGAGATCCACCCTTCCACTCAACATCACACTGCACAACACAGGTAATAAACACACACACACACACAGGTTAGTAACGCACACATAGGTCAGACACACACACACAGGGATGGGGGGTGTTACAGTGTTTATCAATGACCGGAACCAACACTTTCACACATGCAGCTTGATGACGTTCATTTCCTGTGACCAGTGAGCCAGTGGTGTGATCTTCATGCACGTAATGAAGCTGCTTCATTTTCTTTTCTTTTTACACTCCTTGTTGCTGGTGTGAATACTTCGAATTACGTATATCATTGATATAAAAAGCTGTCATTAAATTGTTGGACTCTCTCGCTTTGCTCGCCATCTTGGATATCTCATAAATGTTGCGTCGTACCCCCACCCCCCTTTTCTAGAAATTTTCAAAACATGTTTTTAACAGTGTAAGATGCCTTTATTTTACTTTATTATATCTGTGTTATTAGTACCATTGGACTTCTCACACAATAATAATGATACATATTATTTCTGATGCACTTTCAAACTAAGTATGAGTGCTACAGAGAAACAAGAGAATAAAACAACTAGAGAAAAAGTATGAGGCTTGCCTCACACACGCTATTGTAAAAAGAACACTCTTCCTCCGATCGGTACAAATTAAAAGTCCTCTCTGTTTTCAGACTGAATCAAACATTTTCAGAAACTACTGAACTGAACTTACTCAGTTAGTTATGCACCAAAATGAAGCATCTGCCACCAAGTGGCACTTCTATGTCACTGCAAATTACAGTTAGGCTTGTAACATTAATTTGACATGTATGATTAAACTGTTGAAGTTTGTAAATTAAAGGGACGTAAGTGTACTTTAATGTTTTTAGTAAGCATGCACATAATATAAAATAACAGGAAGTTTGTTGACCACTGTTTTAATGCAGGCTTTAAAAAGAGGAAGTACACGTAGCTGTAATAAGTAATCACTAAACACTTTACAGCACAGGCACAAGCACATCATGAGCACACAACAGACACACAACACTCTGTGTGAATACTGTTTTCATTACATACTGACATCGAACAGTCGAGTCCTTCATGTTTTTTTTTCTTTTCATGAGATTTGTTAGGCTATCAAATAAAACCAGAATCCGCTGATCATTTTAAATCACTGAATGTTTTTACCATAACATGTAAATTGAATATAACAGCATGGTGAGTGTGATGTCTGTCTGTTATAAGACTTTAATGTGTGTGTGTGTGTGTGTGTGTGTGTGTGTGTGTGTGTGTGTGTGTGTGTGGAATTACTAATAGTCACATAGTTTATCATATCATTGGTGTCATTTAAAGCTCACAGATGTTATGAAGCACACCGCAGCCTGTCATGAGTAAAAATGTGTGTGTAAGTGTGTGTGTGTGTCTGGAGTGTGTGTGTGTGTGTGTGTGTGTGTGTGTGTGTGTGTGTGTGTGTGTGTGTGTGTGTGTGTGTGTGTGTGTGTGTGTGTGTCGGTGTCGGTGTTGGTGTCGGTGTCTGGAGTGTGTGTGTTTGTGTCTGTGTCTGGACTGTGTGTGTGTGTGTGTGTGTGTGTGTGTGTGTGTGTGTGTGTGTGAAGGCGAGGTGGTGACAGATCATCAGTCACATGACCCTTAATGATGGAGGCTAAAGAAGAGAGAGAGGCCTCTGAGCTGATGTGATATCATTCTGTCTGCATCACTGCCGCTCAGATTAGTCCTAATCACAGCTCACCTGACATCTGATGGAGACACACACACACACACACACACACACACACACACACACACACACACACACACACAGGAGATGACTGTTTTGTGCACCTCTCTGCACCCCTGTAATCATCCTCTCATCATACTGAATAAACGTCATATTTGAATCAGAGCTCAGTGGTTATGATAAGGCAGAGCAGAGGGAGCCGATCAGCAGTCCTCTGATATCCAGAAAAGCACATATTTTATTTAACAGCTGATTATTGAAAACTTAAATCCTGAAGGTTTATCAAAAGGAAAGAGGATGAGGTTAAAAAATTTTTAAGGCATTTTGACTTTATTGAAGCCTTTCGGATCAGAAGCTAGACGTCTTCATGAACCTGTATTTACCAGAATGATGTCAAACGGTGCACCAAGATGTCTTTGATGACAGTTTACGACTTTATTTTAATTCGTAATTGAATGTATTCTCAGCAGAGGGGGGCAAAGTACTGTTAACAAAGACGTTAACTTGATAGCAGCTCATCAGTTAATTCTGTTAATAAAGACCTGAACTCTTTAACCGGTGTTACGGTTTATAGAGTGGCCGTGTTAGCTGCCCACTTTCAGCAAAATGTGCTTGTGATTGTCGTAGTTACAGACATATTTGGTATTTTTGACATTATAATATACAAAATTAACAAAGCAGCACACTTTCCATCTCTGTTGTAACCACGATACAGAGTCGCCAGTTAATATGGTCAATTTTTAAACTGTAACACCCGTATTATAAAATAAACAACAAAAACATCAGCTTTTTTAAATGTCAACAGATTAGAGATCTTAAGAGGCTATAATGACTTTATAGTATGATATAATTACACACGTCTGTATTATAAATCAAAAAATTATAGAAACTTTTCTGATCTGTCACCACTGTCTTCACTTCAGTGGCGCCTCGGACGTACTTTCATGTAGGTCAAGAAGCATTTCACAATAAAAGTGCCCCAGGCAAAGAAAGGCATTTTGGCTCTGTTATATGATAAGCTCTCGAGAGTACAGAAGGTGCTTTGCTCTTGCTCAGGTTGACTGTGATCCACATGTGAATGCAGGGTTTGGACATTAACAGAAACTGAATTTACTGGAAGTTAAAGGTTTCGATTCTAATTTTTCAAATTAACCTCCTTGTTAAAAATACATTAAAAAAAATGAACGTTGTTATCTGATGATTCACAGATTAATGGACGTGTGCTCAGCTCTGAGTCACAGTATAAACAAGAGCGGAGAAGAACATGCTGGTGACCAGGAATGAAGCAGTTTCATTAAGTCCACAAAGATCACACCAGTCATTCGACATACACTTTCCTGAATATTTTTCCTGCTGCAGTCACACATCTACTCACCCTAACTTTTTGTGGAAATTTTACAAGGAGGCTGTCAAGAAAAGTACTTGATAAAGACGGGTGAAAAAGTCATCCATTAGTGCTCACACATGCAAAAAATTCCAGCACATTTTCAGGAGTTTTGTATTTGTGTGAATACAGGAATACACAGAGTGGTTGTTTTCTCTGAGACAGTGTGCGTGTGCGTGTGTGCGTGTGTGCGTGCGTGTGTGCGTGCGTGCGTGCGTGCGTGTGTGCATGCATGATGTCTTAACCATCACTTTTATTCACTCTGGTTCTCCAGCTGTGCAGTATTCATTTTAAAGTGACCTGTCTGTATTTGTGATTTTCTGTATCTGTGTGTGTGTCTATCTAAGTGTTTGTGTGTGTGTGTGTGTGTGTGTGTGTGTGTGTGTGTGTGTGTGTGTGTGTGTGTGTGTGTGTGTGTGTGTGTGTGTTTGACAGCTCTTTGTCCTGCTGCTGTCACTCCTCAGACTCTCACCGATCGTGCTCGTTGTGTTCCTGCTCTAAATGCTCATATCGAGTTTTCCTCTCTGCTCCTCTCCTGACAGATGATAGACAAGAGGCCGCATTGAACCTGTCTACCAGCGGCATTAGCAGCATCAACATGTCAATAGAAATAAATGGAGTTGTCTACACAGGTAAATAGAGGGGCCGTTTGCTGATGTAATTGCAGGCAGGAAATTCAATAAGTTATAGCAGCACCCTGGTGCTTAGTCCTCCTCACAATTTGATGTCTTTGCTATAAAATCCATCGTAATGAAGTGGCAGTCCAATAGAGTTAAAAAAGTTAAATATCTCAGAATTGGGCCTGTGGAGCTCAGGTCGATGAGGCTTATTGTCTTATATGTGTGTGTGTACATGTGTGTGTGGAGGTAATTACTGCCTCTGCTTTAACACAGACCTTTATGTCAGGGTGTAAGCCGGCTGACCATCACTTCACATCACAGCCTGTCTGACATCCTCCTGATACACACTCATTTCATACGTCTCATATATCATAAGTATATATAAAGAGCTGAGGAGGACTATTTATTATCATTACACTTAAATAAAAAATCTTACTCTTTATGGAAGGGGTTTAACTCATCAATAATAGTTGTATTTGGTTTCATTTTATCGTCTTTTTAACTACATTATTTTGTTTCTTTTGATGCAGAAACAGAAGATTTTGTCTCATTAAAAATATAGAAATGAGTCATAATCATTTTACGCTAAATAATAATGAATTAATAACAATTGCAGGGATTTTAAGGCTGTACAATGTGCACAGTATGAACACAAAGAGAAGATGCACAGACTGATGACTGATTGTAAAACACACAGAATAATGATTTGATTAAATAGATCAGTCCATCTATATTTGTACAGCGGATATTCAGCGGTTCTCAAACCTTTTCTCATGCTCTCCATTGTTTGTGATTTTGGAGTGGCACGTAGGGCAGCCAATCAAGGGGGGCCTAATACATGTCCCTGGCCACGCCCCTGCCTGTGACACCCTGGTCCATGACACGGGGCCGTCCCCTACAGTTTGAGAACCACTTAAGTAAATCAGGCATAAGGTGTAATTTTACTATATATTTGTGTGGGACAAAAAACTGTAGTTTTTAATTTTAATTGGATTAAATGAAAGTTCTTCATCTTAAAATCACTGAGACAAATAAATATTTTACCAGACATTATTATATCTTCCAACACACTCCTGCATAAAGCAGCAGCTAAACGAACGGTCTAAAGGTTTTTAAGTGTGTTAATACAGCAGTAAGACAATAAATGAGACAGAGTTCAAATATGTTAATTTCATTGTAACTTTCATGTATGAAAAGTGAGTGTAAAAAAAAACACAGGCATTCTTTACATACAGAACCAAAAAGCTGCACTTCATCTCAGATCTGATCTGCTCAGCGTTTACACTGAGTCTGACTGTGACCTTTGACATCCTCAGGTGTGCTGTTCTCAGGTGAGTCGCTGATGACGGGACACCGCGGGAGACACAGCAGCTGTCACACTCAGGGAAAGAGCAGTCCCTCTCACTTCCAGCCCTCCTCCTCCGCCTCTTCATCCTCCTCCTCCTCCTCGCTCCACAGAAACTCCTCCCCCTGAGCCTCCCGCCCCTCTCCCTCTCCCTCACTTCACACTTACACACACACACCCATACACACACACGATCTGTGTTTGAGTGTGTGTGTTAATATTGTCTTTACCTCCTAACACATGTCTGTTAACCCTCGTTCACATAGTAATGTCATGTGGAGTGTGAATGGAGAGTCCCTCTGTGTTTGATCCAGAGAGCAGTCAGCTGGTCCTCCAGCAGGCTCTGAGCTCACACACACAGCCGACACCAAAGAAGAAGAATCCATGCTGGTTTAAACTTTAAACATGAGCACACAGCTTCAGCATCAAACATGAACATGTGAGCTCAATCCAAAGAGACAAAACACATCCGGAGGAATCATCTGTGAGAAGCTGTGCAAGTGTTCAGTGTCATCAAAGACTTTATACTGAAGCATCAGATGCTCCTTCTGTCCATTATGAGTTCATATGCAGTCTTATATGTGCTTTATTTCTCTCAAACACAGTCAGCTCACGCAGCTCTAATAAACAAACCCTGTCCTCATCACACAGTTTAAACCAAGACTTTACAAAACTGTTTAAGACTCGTAGCCTCCTCAGCTCAAAGCTGTATTCAGACCAAATAAATACAAAACTAATGCATTGATAGCATGTTCTACAGCGATATAAACTCAAAATACCCAGTTTCTACTGTGATTTAATGACATAAACAGGATGAAGGGATGCTGAAATAACTACATCATGCTGCTGAATTGTAAAAAAGTATCAATTCAGGATTTGTCAGGTCTGACGACAAGAAAACAAGTTTAAAATATTTGTTTTTTGAATGGAGTTTGGTTTGAATATTTCTGATACATCGGGACGTCTCATTTTGCATGACCCACCTCTCTGCTTATCTTTGCATAGAAACTGTGTGTAAATCTCAATGTGTAAAGAATCTTCTTTACGTTTGGTCTGAACACAGCTCAACATCTGTCCACAGGTATGAGCAGAGTTAGAAACTGAAGTTTCGTCACAATAACTCCATGATAGCAGAGCTTCACCCTGAGGGTGATGTTGATGTCCTGTGTGTCACACAACCCACGATGGTGAAGACACGAGTTACAATTTCTCTTTAAAGCAACAATATGTAGAAATTTCATCCGCTTCATCTGTCCCCATCCTCTTCTGTCTCCAAGCCTCAGCCGTTGTATCAAACAGTACTGAGACGGGCTAACTGGCTGCTTTGTAGCTAAAGGCTGCAGTGTTAACTAGTGCTGTAAAGCCGTACACACTTCTAGCCAGAGGACAGCGGCCCGATGCCAAAGTTACATAGTGCTGAAAACGAGCAACTGGGGCGCTCTGTGGTCATGGTAGGGACGCCACTCACCCTGTTGACATGATTGTTCTATATGAGATCGACTATTGAAACCACTAATTATAGGTTGGAAGGTTACAGATTGTTGCTTTAAAACCAACATAAAGTTACCCATATCTTCACAGATTTACATGTTATCGAAACTAATGACAGACACAAAGAAGATGACTGTGTTCATAAAACTTTCATGTGATGTTACTCCCAAAGAAAAGCTTTAAGTATTTAATACAACGTAAAAATTTAACGTTTGATTTGTAGTGTAAGGAGGAAGGGCTCAGCTTCTCCCTCTGTATCAGTGATTAAATAATCACACACACACACACACACACACACACACACACACACACACACACACACACACATACACACAGTATTTTAACCTTGATAATAATGATTAAACAGTCCTGCTGTGAAGGTGTCAGAATGGCAGGTAGTGAAGGGTTAAACTGATGTGGTGATGGCGTGCTGCGTTCCCAGGCTTTCCTCCTTTATTACAGTAAATATTGCAATCAACAGGATTGCTACACTGGTTGCTGTGGTTGAAACATTTACACAATCCTTTCTGAGGCTGCAGCAGGCAACACTCATCTTCTGCAAATGTTGAAACTTTAATCTGAACCACCAACGGAGATGTCTGAGAGAACAATGAGCACACACACACACACACACACACACACACACACACACACACACACACACACACACACACACACACACACAGTCTGCAGGAAATCACACACACTGTAGTTTATATCATGAACAGAATCAGGTTGTTGTTTTTTTGATGCACTTATGTCTACCATGAGAGCTCCTGTTTCTTTTCCCTCTTTCTCTGTTTTAAGATTTTACTTTATTGTGATTTTATTTTATTTTGTCTCTGAACTGTTGAATTGCAGATTTTATTTAAAATATTTGATATGTGATCCTGCTAACATTGCATTCAGCTCCAACAATGTGTGCAGATACCTCAGCAGTCTGTCTGTAGATAGTCATAGTATGAAAACAAATATACCTCATGAAGTTCTTTTTTATTATTATTGTACAGCCATTTAAAAAACTGTTTCCTCCAACAGTTCACTGGATTTTGTTTTTTGTTTTTCATATTTTGTATGATTCTACCAAAGAAGGGAATATTTTCTTGACATATCTACCTCATTTGTTATAGACTGTGCCAACAAGCATGTCCACCACCTTAATGTCACTGTATTCATGCTGTTTCATATCCAGGTGTTTGTGTGAACTCAGAATGCATCACAGAGAATCTGTAGATTATTATAGAAACTTTGAATCATGTTCAAAGTGCTTCATGTTCGGTGTTGTGATGGCACGACAGAGCTGCCATCAGAGAGACTCAGAGAGAGAGAGAGAGAGAGAGAGAGAGAGAGAGAGAGAGAGAGAGAGATATGAAAACATGGAAAAAAACATGGACACAAAGAGGAGACAGCAGCATGAGACAATGAACCAATCACAGCACACTGGTCTAAGAGGGGCACTGCAGGCTGTCCATAATTCATTGTTTCTGGATGTGATAGAAAGACGTGAACGTCCGTATGTCAAATAGTTCCAGTTTTACACGTCGTGACATCCTGCATTTGAACAGCAAGTCACTTTAATCAGAAACTGAACAAAACAAATTTTGAGCTGAAAATCAGCCATGTTAACACAAACCCAACAAGAGCTGCAAAGTTTTTGTACCGTTTTGTGCAGAAAATGTTCAAGAAGGCAAATTTGTTTTTAGCAAAAACGGTTAACGCATGAGAAACTGAGAGTTTAAAGAAAAGGGGTTTTCTGAGAGCGGCAGGATTTTTTTTCTGCAGCTTCCAGCTTTGTAAACACTGATAAACTGCAGAGCAGAACAGCATCATGCTGTCAGCAGGTGTTCATGGTCCCCTGAAGGGGAATCTCAAAGGTTTGAATTACTCCCTGACTTTAACCTGAGAAACATGAACAGTCACGATCCTCAGAGGATTAATCACTGAGCGAACATTTAGTGCTCTTCTTCAGTCATATTGTGTTTCTGCTGTCTCCTCTGTGTTCAGGACTTTTCATGCAGATTGTTCATGTACTTTGGGTTTAATGATGATCGTTCAGCTAGGTGTCATGGCGACAGTGCACCTGACCAGGTCAATTACCTGTGATAATAATCATAATATATTGTGTGACTGTGTGCGTAGATGGTGATGTTTTGTACAAACACAATCGTGCAGCAGAGGACAATCCTCGGCCAATGAGATGAGCTATTGGAAGTGGTTGTGCTTTCTGATTGGTGTGTTTACTTGAAATGTGTTTTTTTTTGGTGATCAGAAAGTCTGCAGGTTGAGACGAGATCAATGAATCAGATCGATATAAACAGACAGCCGAATCCGACACATCTGACCAATCATCTTTATCCACATCATCATCTGCTCAGACCACACATCACTTCAACATCCCGCACAGCAACACGTCCGACACTGGCAGAGATGTGAAGAGGGATTTATTTATTTTATTAACAAAAAGAAGTCGCTGTAGACGACGTCAGAGACTCTCAGTTTGAACTCTTCACTGATTTTATGACAATATGGTTAATTAGAAAATCTTGTGATGACATGAAAACTGAGGCTGAGGTGTCAACTACAACTCCCATAATGCTTTTCCAACAGAAACCTCAGATAAGAGGGGCTGACAGACATCTGAAAGCATTCGGAGAAGAGAAAAAAACCAGAATCTTAACAAAAAAGTGAAAAGAAAAAGTGATCTGAACTCTGTTACAGTATTTCATGTTTGTTCATTCAAACCAGGAGCTTTATTTAACATGAATCAGAAACAAGAAGGAGTTAAACATGTCCGCCATGGTTTTTTTTAACCAGGACACTGTTTGTTCCATAAGTTTATTTCTCTAATAAAGGTTATGGAAGGTGATGACAAAAAAAATATGACATCAGGGCTAAAATGGAAAATAAACCTCCATGATGTTGGTGATGATAAAAGAGTTGAGTTGAATCGACACATCTTGCTGGTTTTCTCTGAAAAGCACTAACAATGAAAAGAGAGTAGACATGATGCAGGTGAATCCTGTGTTTTATGAGGACATTAATAGAGATCATTACAGACAAACAGAAGTAGCTGGTTCTCCCTCTTCACAGCGCTGAGGTTTCATGTGACCAGTCTAGCCAAACATCTTTGATCTATATATCTATATATCTATAGATATATAGATATATAGATATATGTTTAATATGTTTAATGTTTAATATATGTTTAAACACCTGATCCAGGACCATCAGAGCGTGAGACACCTGGATCAGTAACCCCTCAGTCACTCAGATGTTCAAACTGAAAATACAAACAGATGCAGAGGTGTGCATGTTATTATGACTTTAAAGTGAAATAAGAGTCTGGCTGTGTGTGAAGAATCAGAACACGAGTTCTGTCAGCAGAGATAAAGAGACAGGAGCTATAAAGCAAATAATGAGATTATATTTCTGATTCAATTACAGTACTGACTGTAAGATCAGAGACCTGTCTTTACCTGTGAATCAGGTGTTATCATGTTTCTTAACATGATTTCACCTGAACACACACCCAGCTGAGTTTGTATTTAAAACAAATTTTACAATCTGAGCGACAGAATTGTACCGGATCGTCCGTTTGTGATGATCCTGGATCATTAACCTGCGAGAGATTTTAAAATGATTACAGTTAAACCTGTGACTGGTTTCATATAATCATAGATTCAATGTGACCGATGTTAAATGATCACAGTTTAACCTGTGAGTGATTTTAAATGATCACAGTTTAACCTGTGACTGAGCTGATTTTAAATCCTGTCAAACCAAAAAGCAGAGGAGTAAAGAGCGAGCGAGTGCTCTGCATGCAGAAAAGAAAAGAATTGTGTACTAACATGTTGTTTACGCTGTATTTGAGCTTTGCTAGGCTGTAGCCTTTAGACGATAATCGCTTTATTAGCTGTGTATCAAACTTTATTTCCTTGTTTAATCTTGGAGGAATCCAGTGCATCATGGGAAAGCTGGATTCTGGTGCTCAGGGGTTAAAATGTACTAAAAAGAAAAAAAGGTGAGAGAATTTCCTGTTTTTCCATTTGACATGTAGTGTGTTTCGAAATAAAATCATGTTTTAACATCAGTGAGACGCTCTCTGCGCATTTCTTCCACCTGTGATTACACAGCAACACCTGAGTAAAAGAATACACTGGAAAGTTGGAGACAGAGCTAGATCTGCAAACTAGCATTTATTCTCTGCAGTATCATGTTTTTGTTTGAAGGTTAGTTAATTTATCATTCTACAACACAAGATTTAAAACAAAATGTGTTGTTATAACAATAAAACTCAACCTGAAATTACTAAGTACTTTTGGTACCATAACCGAACAAATCTGAGACTGTGTTTTAAGAAAAACATGTGAGTTGTGCGGCTGTATCACTTGCAGCTGACATCTCTGAGGAAATTGCGAATATTTTTCATAAATTGAAAGGAGGATAGTTGGCTTTACTCCGAGCTCCCCGAGTGTCTGAGCTCCTCATCCTATCTCTACAGGTGAGCCCCTTCTGAGGAAAACCAATCCTGCCTCTTGTATCAGTGATAAGTCTTTCAGTCACTACCCAAATGTCTTGACTATAGGTAAGGGTTGGAACAAAGACCGACTGGTAAATCGAGAGCTTTGCCTTCAGACTCAGCTCCCTCTTCCCCATGATGCTACGGTACGGCACAATGGTACAATACTGCCGATGCTGCACCGATCAGCCTGTTAATCTCACAGTCCATCTTACCCTCACTCGTAAACAAGACCCCGAGATACTTGAACTCCTTCAATTGGGACAAATAGCCATCCCCCCGACAGAGAAGCATGGCCTAGGACTTAAAGCTGCTGACCCTCATATCAGCCGCTTCGCACTCTGCTGCAAACTGCCCCGATGCCTGCTTAAGGTCACAGGAAACCAAAAAAAACACATCATCAGCAAAAAGCAGAGATGCAACTGAGGGTCTTTGTTTAGAAACATTTTTCGGGGGGGCTTTACCTTTATTCAATAGGACATATAGGAGACTGGGAGAGAGAGTGGAGATTGACATGCAGAAAAGAACTATGGTCATTAAGGCTATTTGCCCCCCACCAAAGAGCTCTTAAACTACTTCAGTGACCTCTGCCCAGGTCAATGGTTTCCAGATCTTTAGACTCTGCCTCCCCTTCAGAGGATGTGCTGGCTGGGTTCAGGAGTTCTTCTGCCCAACGATATCCCCAGTCCTGTTCAGCAGATCTCCACCCCTGCTGATAACAACCTGGGGTAAGCCTTATTTTCCCCTCCTAAGACGCCTGGCGGTTTGCCCAAACTCCTTGAGGCCAGCCGAAAGTCTTTCTCCATAGCCTCTCCTAACTCCTCTCACACCCATGTTTCTGCTTCCACAACCACTGAAGCTGCAGCCCTTCCACCCCATACCTACTCAACCAAGCCTGAGAGGCCTCCTTTTTCTGCCCTGATTGTTTCCTTCACTGCTGGTATTCACTAGCAGGTTCTGAAGTTACCGCCAGGGCAGGTACATATAGACCTCTGGGCACAACTCCTAGCGGCTGCTTCCAAAATGGAGGCTTTGAACATTGGACCACTCAGACTCCATGTCTCCAACCTCCCCCAAGATGCAAGGGAAAATTCTTACAGAATTGAGAGTTGAAGACCTCACAGACAGGGCCTCTGCCAAACTTTACCATCTGATCCAACTCACCATCAGGTAGTGATCAGATGACAGCTCTGCTCCTCTCTTCAACCACGTGTCCAATACATATGGCAGCAGATCAGCTGATATGACCTTAAAGTCAGCTAAACTAGCACAGAAGTCATAACAAAGCACCCCTCGGGTTCAGATCGGGTAGGCCCTCCCTCCCAATCACCCACCTAAAGGTGTCACCCACAAGTCCCACAGTAGACCTACAGAGTCCTGGGTTCCAGGACCCCAACCAGAGACTCCATGAAGGCTATTTACTCTGAACTGTACAAACTGTTTCAGAACAGAAATGGTTCTGATTGTTTTATTTTTTATGCCTCTGTTGTGTTGGCCTGACGGGTCAAATCTCAGAGACTTATCCATTGCTGTCACATGAACTCGTGATTATCTCTGTCACAAAGTGTAATATGTCCAACCTACCGTTGCTTGACAAGTGGTGCACAATTTGAGCTTTAAGTAAGGGAAGGTTGGACTTACTCCCTTCATTATACATAGGTGTGATTTGAGTGGAACATGAATCAAACCAATCAGGGTGTAAATTCTCAATCCTTTGAGAGACAGTTGATCCTGCAGGCTGGCTTGTTGAATTCCAGTCTCTAGACTTAAACAGACAAAACTCCAGCTGGACCATTTAACTTCTCATCCCCTTTTATTGTGCCTCTGAACACACAGAAAACACAGAAGACACAGCGATGGAAATACTCCACCTGTTCGTCTGACCACACCTCATTTTAAGACAAACACACCCTCTGGGGGCTACGAGGAGTGCAAGTTAATTTGCCTTTTTAACAATGTGAGCGCTGGGTGAAGAAAATGCAGACTGGGTCAGGTGGAAAATGTGAAAGACCCCTGCACTGGGAAGCTCTGCACAGGGCTTACGATAGGGCCCTTAGTATTTAAATCTACACCACTGACTTCAGGATGGAAAATACAAAACCTTTTTTTCCTGTATCTCTCACTGCAGAGTCAGACACCAATACATCAAACAGAGTTTATTAAACAGACATTTTTAAAGAGCAGATTTGTCTCTTTAAAGTAACAATGTGGACATGGAAAGTCTCAGTCAGCAGAAGCAGGAGGGTGAACTGATGCAGAGTGTTTGAGAGCTGCATTAAGCAGTAAAATGGGCTAAAGATTGGTTAATTAAGGCTGAAAAGCTGATGTAATTAGGAGCAGCAGAGATTAGTGTGTGCTGACGGCTGACCAGGATCTGCAGGTAATAGACTTATTATGTCTGAACGTTACTTTATACTTCTGAATAAACACAAACAAATTAGCAGCAGGCGTCCAATAATGGCTTATGTTGTCAGGCGCTGACAGAAATCCATGGCCCTATAACACTGTGTTAATTTTATGCACCACTGACAAGCACCCTGCTAATCAATAACACTACAATAAAGTAAGGTGAGCCATCAATCTGCAGGAGAGGTGTGAGATGGAGCAGACAGAGAGGAAAACAGCGTGTGTGTGTGTGTGTGTGTGTGAGTGTGTGTGTGTGTGTGTGTGTGTGTGTGTGTGTGTGTGTGTGTGTGTGTGTGTGTGTGTGTGTGTGTGTGTGTGTGTGTGAGTGTGTGTTATCCAATCAGAGCTGATCATTACTGCACATCACTCATTACTCTGTGTGACAAAATACACCTTCATTTCCTCAGGCAGCAGGCAGTTCTTACACCACATTTATTATAAGAAAAAAGTTACATCCAAATTCATATGACGTTATCTTATTTAACTTACAGCACACAATCTATCCTTGGTATTTTATTTTTTCCAAATATATCACAAAAAAAACTAACAACAACAGCAACAACATATGATCAAATCATTTCCAGTCCCCTATTCAATGAGCACTGGATAATTTTTAAGTTTTATTATTAGAAAATAAATCAGACACATTTATAAATATCAGAAGGCAAATGAGTGAATAAAGAGGGTAACTTAGTTATGCTGCCACATCTTTAACAAAGGATATAAACAGTCGCCGAGTGATATAGAATTTCCTGGTAAAACCTCTAATAGTATATCGGATTTATGGACAAGACACATAACCCCCCTTCCACTGGCCATATGTTGGGGGGAGTGCTTATAAGTATAAAGTCTTGTGGCCCAAAGGGAGCAGAAGTCCGTCATATTTGTTCAGCACCAATTAACAGTATGATAACTGAGGCAACAGCAAACAGAGAAATCATTATAGAGGGGTCTCTTGTTGTCCCACACATTCTGGTAAAAGACTCAAAGATGGAAAACCATGAATCATAAAGCTTAGAGCGGGTCCAGAACAATTAAAATCCAAATTAAGTATTCGTATTTAACATACACCAGTCAATTAATATACAATGTTTTAGTCATATATCACATAAACTGTATACATTATAACTAAAGTCATTTGAAAAAATGGTTATAGATTAGAGAACGTTTTAAGGGAAGTACCATCTTCCCTTTTTTGAGGATATTTTTGTCTCATGTAGATACTTCTTTAAGAATGGTGTTATAATGGATATAATTGTCTTTTTAGCTCTTCACCCTGCAGATGTTGCTGTGACTCTTAGTCGTCTCAGGATCAATAATCTGATGTATGGCGGTTTTAAACAGACAGTAAATCTGTAAAGTTTCAGTGTGTGAGTAACTCAGTCTGTAGCTTCAGAGGGATGAATGTGTTCACAGAGTGAAGAGAAGAAATCAGACAAACTTCAAGTGTTTGTTGTTTCTGAGTGTTCACATCAGTTTGTTTTCATGTTGTAATTCTTTGTGTGTTTAAAACAATGTGTGAGGGATCCTGCAGTGGAGATGGTCTACAGCCTACAATATACAGTTTTATATCTCTTTTAACAAGTGTAATGTTTATACTCCACAAGGTTAATTTACACATCAGTTCTGTTAGTGAGTGACATGCTTCAATGTTCATTTTTAAAATCAATCAAGAAAGTCCAGCTTTAAAGACACAAAAAAAACACAACGGCTGTGTCCAAAATCACACACTACTTACTAAAAATTAAAACTGTGCGGTGCATGTGTGAACAGCCAGGTCAGGAGAACATCCAGAGCAGCCCTGATGAAATTATCTACAAATTTTAGGAGTGCGTATGTGAAAACGGCCAAAGACATACTTTGCAGCTTTGCATCATGACAGTGCCGGCCTGAACTGCTCTTGCTAGTATTACAACTTGATCATCCCCACGGTCGCGACACATCCCAACATGCACGAAGTGTGAGGGCGCTTCATCACCGCTTGTGGTTTTAATTCACAGTTATTATTGATCCTTGGCCAACATTAAGCTGCATGAAGTTATGAGACTGCAATGATGCCGAGTAGTGTCTGAAATGTTCTAATTGTGACGAATGAGTGCACTAGTCCACTACATATAACTCTGTATGCAGTGAATAGGTAGTAGGAGTGTGTGATTTTGGACACAACCAACATGTTGTAACATGTCTCCATGTTGAAACAGTCCAGGCTTGTCTGCATGTGTTCTCTACGGACGCACTCACACTATGCCCAGTTATCCTGTCAAGTCTTAAAACAACACACGCATGGCTTTAGCATTTTATCGATTATGCATCATGTCCACGTTAGGTTCCCGGGCTTGTGCTCATGCATTAGCAACTGTACCTACCTGAAACCTACCTATTACAACTGTGCCAGAGCCAAGGAAGTGTACCCAGATTGAGCAAGGTATGGAGTATTCACACCAGTCAAACAACTGGACTTTGAGGGTCAAACATGCCTGGGCATGGTATGGATTTTGTAGTGTGAGTGTGTCCTCATACCCCCATCACAGGTGTTTATCTTTAAATCAGCTGTTAACATGGATAAATTAAATAGTTTATAATCATCAGATCATCCTCACATAGGACACTGTGTCAGATTTTTTTCATGTTTTTACTTGTCACACCGAGCTGCTCTCTCTCTCTCTCTGTCTGCTCATTGATCCTCATGCTGACCTTTGACCTCAACATTGGGATAAAATCACCTCATTGGTCGGGGGTGGGGTGGGGGATTAGCTCTCTGCTGATCTGAACGACTGAACACCACCCGTCAATACCAATTAGCAACGACAGCACACACAGTTTCTGACAGACCATCAGGGTAGCTTAGCACAAGGCTAACTGTTAGCAGCAACATATGTTAAAGATTTATTATCTCTTATTATTTTAGATATGTACTGAATGGTTTAATAAAATGATTTTACCATATTATCAGACATTAAAGCGGACATATTATCCCCCTTTTCCACCTTTTCAAACAGTCCCCAGTGGTCTAAATGAATCATCTGTGCTGTGGTCAAAATATAACATGAATCAAGCAGCAGAGGAGGTTTGTGACCCTGTATAAACCAGCTCTCTCAGAACGCTCTGTTTTGGTGTGTGTGTGTGTGTGTGTGTGTGTGTGTGTGTGTGTGTGTGTGTGTGTGTGTCTTTAAATGCAATGAGCCCCCCCTGAGTTTTCCTGCAGACATCACTCCTCTGTAGCGATGATAAAAATGTCAGACCTGCACAAAAGTTTTGTTCTAGGCTGGGAGTGGAGTCCATGGGTGGAGATATCAGGGGAGGGGAGGGGATTTTTCTACCAAAATCCAACTGTGACATCACAAGGAGAGCACATTTTAAACGGAACATTTTTCTCTGTGTTGTAAGACTTATGCAGACCACAAACAAAGGACTGGATGTGTTTATTTCACATTTATCAGTGGACACCCAGGTTACTCAAATATATGTTCAAAAACACTGCAGAAGTGGATTTTTCATAATATGTCCCCTTTAAGGAAACATGCTATGTTGAAGTGCTGGCTTCTCTGATAACAATGCATCAGCCAGTATGTCCTCTTCTAAGTTTAGATTCCAGTCAGGAATGGTCTTTATTTGTTTTGAACAGAGTAGACACTGACTAAAAGTTTGAGTGACAAAGTGGTAGGTGTGACAAGACACCAGTTCCAAATACAAATTGTTGACCTGCAACCTTAGTCTTTTTTATTTTTTAACAATAAAAATGTTGAACCGACACCTGACTCCATTTATTGGTGAAACACAAGCTGAACCAAATTTGGAGCAAAAGAGTAATGCCCAGCAACATGACCAAAAAGCATGACCACAACCTGGCAAAGACCACTATCAATGCCTTACATATATCCCATAATTTATTATGTTATTGCTTCATCCTTTAGTCTAATTTTTAGTTTCTCTTTATATCATTTTGATCATCCATCTTTGATTTGTATTGTAAGTTTATTTTATTTATATTGGTGTGCATTTAAATCATTTTTAAATGATTTAAAAGAAAATCTTTTTTCTGTCCCCTGTGAAGTAATCTTAATCTTAACTGTGCTTTATAGCCTGAATAAAGTTTGATTGAACTGATTTACACGTGTTATTGTTCTTTGATTTGAAGTTAGATTTATTTCAGTTTTATGAGCTGAGCTTCAGTGAGCAGCAGACAGAACTGTCCTTCAGAGAAACTTTTTTACTGTGAGACTGTGAAGACTTTTTAGAGCAGTGAATAAAACACTGAAAAATAACATGTAGGGTTATGTTCAGGTGTCTGACTTACCCCTGCATGTCTCAGTATCTGCTGAGGTCAAATTATTAGCTATCATCTGCAGGGCTGTCTCTTTAATGTAGTCCACATCAAATCTATAAAAAGAGGACAGCACAGGGGGAGGGCTTGCTTGTTCAGGCTTTCTCTTCCTCTGATCAGTTCAAGGATTTATTGGATATCGGGAAGAAAACATCAACAGAACTATGTTGAGAGAGTCTGATGAAAAGATGGGGGAGGAAGAAAGGTTAAGAAAGCTTTCCTCTCAGCAGAATGTGAAGGCCATCACAGACACACGAACACCTGAACATACCTGTGTTTATGAGCACAGACAAAAAACATACCTGTGTGTGTATTTGTGTGTGTGAGTAGTTGACACAGAGAACAATGAGCTTTGTGTCATGTCAGAGTGAAAGCAGCTGTGTGTGAGGGGACGAGCTGTTTGTGATGATATAACCTGCAGAGAACAACAGAGAAAAGCTTCTTTCTTTCAGCCCACGTAGTTGGGTTTTGTAGAGACACAGAGACAGATGAGGGGTGACAGTCTGATATCACACTTATATGAATGAATCAAATACACAATCAAAGAATGACCTGGTAGGTTCATTCATACTGTAGGCCTCCTGAAGCAATCAGCTTCATTAAATTCTTGTGAGGTAGAGATTTTCTCATAGAGCGCTATGGAAATTTTTACGTGGACATTCATTTGAAAAGTGATTACTGAAACCTCTAACATCCAGTAAATTCAGTTTCCAATGTCCATCCCTAACACATTTCTAAAACATGTTTGTGAATATGAGCCACTTTATACAAACTGGATTCATTTGATTAAAGCTGCTCTGATATTTGACATGAATAATGGAGCTGATGTGATTCTGTGTTGTTTGTGTCAGGCTGGTTTAGTTCTGTTCCCACACACACAGAGCCTCTCTGTAACATAATATAGGTCAGTGATTATTGACTGAGTAAACCTGCAGATGAATTTCCACATTTCAGTATTTAACATTCTTATGTCCTGTTTTGCATTTCAAATCTTAAAAGGAGCTCTCTGCAGCACTCAGAAAGGATGTTTGAGCGTCTGAATGAATGAGTCTGTCCTGTGTGCACCTGTGTGTGTGAGTATGTGCCCGTTTGTGCATTGCACCGGAGGATATGCTTCATTTAATATGCAAATATGTAAAACACACAGAGCGCAGCAGAAGCCTGATCCTGATTCTGTGTCTGCAGAAAACCTGCTGACAGACAGCAAACACAGCTGGGACTCTGCTTTGCCTGACAAATACAAGACGTCATGCCACTGCTCCAGGAGACACAGTGAGATGCAGAGAGAGACATTAGTTTATATGAGCAAAATGTCTCAGATTAAAATCATTCTGATTGGGGATTCCTCCTTCCCTGTTTACATGGACGCTAAATAAAGTGATCTGAATAAGAAGTGTAAACATGCATCAAGCATTTAATCAGAAAAAAAACATTTTGACATGAGCAGAGCTGACCTGCTGGTCTTATCTGTCAGAAATAGCAGAAGAAGTATTTCCTTCCTGTTAACATGAATAACAAATGTGCTCTAATATGTGAGAAGTTGTTCTCTGGTCTTTAAATGTCAACGACGTGCTGTCACAAAGTTTTTCGCTAGAGTGATTATATGTGTATTATATGTAATTATATGTGATATATGTAAACATAGCTAATGAGATACAATGGGACAAATTGAGACACAGCCCTCTCAGACTGCAGTTTGAAGGCGTAATATTTATGTCCCTTTGATGTTTCGCCTTCAATCTGAATGTCGTGGAGGCTTTATGGGGGGGCGAAGTGAACCCCATCTGTATCCTCTTCAGAGGTAGTAAGTAAAGGTGAGACGGAACGAGTGGAGCAAGCAAGGGAGCGCAGCCCTGTGTGTGCATGTCTGACTGTGTGTGGAGCTCCCGCTGTGCCGTGCTCTCTCGCGCTTCCGCAACACAGTAAGGCAATGTGGCTTCACAGACAGGGACACAAAATTAACAGCGTTGCAGAATCAATATGAATTTCCTATGACATGCTGTAGCTACATTGCAGTCAGAAAAGGGCTAGTGGGACACAATGAGACATAATAGGAAACATTGAGACACATAGAGACACAATAAGACACAGCGAAACACTTTGAGGCACATTGAGACACAATAAGACACATTGAGACACATTGAGACACAGTAAGACACAGCGAGACACATTGAGACACATTGAGACACAATAAGACACAGCGAGACACATTGAGACAAACTGAGACATAATAAGACACAGCGAGACAAATTGAGACACAATAAAACACAGCGAGACACATTGAGACACAATAAGACACAGCGAGACACATTGAGACACATTGAGACACAATAAGACACAGCGAGACACATTGAGACACATTGAGACACAATAAAACACAGCGAGACACATTGAGACACAATAAGACACAGCAAGACACATTGAGACACATTGAGACACAATAAGACACAGCGAGACAAAGCGAGACACATTGAGACACAATAAGACACAGCGAGACACACTGAGACACAATAAGACAGAGCGAGACAAATTGAAACACAATAAGACACAGCGAGACACATTGAGACACATTGAGACACAATAAGACACAGCGAGACACATTGAGACACAATAAGACACAGCGAGACAAATTGAAACACAATAAGACACAGCGAGACACATTGAGACACATTGAGACAGAGTGAGACACAATAAAACACATTGAGACACAATAAGACACATTGAGACACAATAAGACACAGCGAGACACAGCGAGACACATTGAGACACAATAAAACACAGCGAGACACATTGAGACAGAATGAGACACAATAAAACACATTGAGACAGAGTGAGACACATTGAGACAGAATGAGACACAATAAAACACAGCAAGACACATTGAGACAGAATGAGACACAATAAAACACAGCAAGACACATTGAGACTCATTGAGACAGAGTGAGACACATTGAGACAGAATGAGACACAATAAAACACAGCGAGACACAGCGAGACACAGCGAGACACATTGAGACACAATGAGACAGAGTGAGACACATTGAGACAGAGTGAGACACATTGAGACACATTGAGACACACTAAGACACAGCGAGACACATTGAGACAGAGTGAGACACATTGAGACAGAATGAGACACAATAAAACACAGCAAGACACATTGAGACACATTGAAACAGAATGAGACACATTGAGACACAATAAGACACATTGAGACACATTGAGACACAATGAGACACAATAAGACACATTGAGACACATTGAGACACATTGAGACACAATAAGACACAGCGAGACACATTGAGACACACTGAGGCAGAGTGAGACACATTGAGACAGAGTGAGACACATTGAGACACAATAAGACACAGTGAGACACATTGAGACACACTGAGACAGAGTGAGACACATTGAGACACAATAAGACACAGTGAGACACATTGAGACACACTGAGACAGAGTGAGACACACTGAGACAGAGTGAGACACATTGAGACAGAGTGAGACACATTGAGACACAATAAGACACAGTGAGACACATTGAGACACACTGAGACAGAGTGAGACACATTGAGACAGAGTGAGACACATTGAGACAGAATGAGACACAATAAAACACAGCGAGACACAGCGAGACACAGCGAGACACATTGAGACACAATGAGACAGAGTGAGACACATTGAGACAGAGTGAGACACATTGAGACACATTGAGACACACTAAGACACAGCGAGACACATTGAGACAGAGTGAGACACATAGAGACAGAATGAGACACAATAAAACACAGCAAGACACATTGAGACACATTGAAACAGAATGAGACACATTGAGACACAATAAGACACATTGAGACACATTGAGACACAATGAGACACAATAAGACACATTGAGACACATTGAGACACAATAAGACACAGCGAGACACATTGAGACAGAGTGAGACACATTGAGACAGAGTGAGACACATTGAGACACAATAAGACACAGTGAGACACATTGAGACACACTGAGACAGAGTGAGACACATTGAGACACAATAAGACACAGTGAGACACATTGAGACACACTGAGACAGAGTGAGACACATTGAGACACAATAAGACACAGTGAGACACATTGAGACACACTGAGACAGAGTGAGACACATTGAGACACAATAAGACACATTGAGACACATTGAGACACAATAAGACATGGTGAGACATTATGAGACTGCCACAGAGGAATGTGGGTGAGGTAAGGTAATTCCATGTCTTTCCATCACTCCGTAAGAAAGAGTTTACTCCCACAGTTGCTGGAGGAGTGAATCTGGAGTGTGCGTTAGGGACATGAAGATGTTTCCTTCTCACTTTCTCTCCCAGAAACATAGAATGTTTTGCATCAGTGTAAAGCTGCTCTGTTTTCTGTGGTCTCAGGACTGAACAACGAGCAGAATCATCCAGTGGAGACAGCAGGGGAAGAACATCCAGTTTGATGTGCATTTTTCTGCTGTAAATGAGTTCCTGTGAGCGTATGTACCATCGCATACAGAACTCACATCTCATGATCCATTTTACCCCCACTGTGAAAAAGATCCAAAGACACCTGAACAACTGCTCGGGACAGTATCTTCATCTTAACCTGGAGTGCCTACTGGAGGTCACGTCTTTATAAAGCCAATTCTGAGGTCCACAAACTGGAAACTCTCCTCCACCAGGCTGATTTCTGCTGTGAAAATGGGCATTTTGGAATGGGTGTTAATTCCAGAGCTTTTGCAGACAGCCTTAGATGGACGGTCGAGGAACTGTAGTTTTTGACACTTCCACATTGGTTTCATATTTAAACACTAGAAGTTGCAGATTGATTATAAAAGTACCTGTGTAAAAGTCTTCCCCTGGTTGGTTTGATGCGATATCCTCTGAATGACTCATCGTCAGAATATCAGTCTGGTCGGATTCTTGTAATAAACACCACCTTACAAATCATATAAAAGATTAATTTACTGCATAGTACAAATAACAGCCAAATATCCTGAGTAAATGTCTAACTACACAATCATATTAAACTACACAGAGTGACAGTTAGGGATGTGTGTAATATTGGCTAATGGTTTATTTCAAGGCTTTGTCGAGGAAGGAGGCTGACAGGGAAACACGGCTCACACAGAATGGGTGGGGGTGAGTGGGGGGGGGGGGTTAACACCTAACAAGCCCCCTCACTAAAAACAACCACTGCTGCTGCTTCATCCAACAATAATTGGGATCTTCTGCCATCTACCAGCAGCTAGGATGATGCTGTGTGTGTGTGTGTGTGTGTGTGTGTGTGTGTGTGTGTGTGTGTGTGTGTGTGTGTGTGTGTGTGTGTGTGTGTGTGTGTGTGTGTGTGTGTGTGTGTGTGTGTGTGTGTGTGTGTCTTTTTGAGCACCTATTACAGCTCTCGAAGGTTTGTTGTGCTTGTTCAAATGAAAAGCATTTTGGTGATATCCTGAAGTGTTTCAGAGTCTGAAACTATCAAAGGATAAAGGTTAACGTCAGGATAACGTTAAGGAAAGGGTAAAACATTATTAAATTAAGTGTTTAACATCAATGTCTAACATTATTGTTTAAGTTTACTGTTCAGGTTTAGTGTTTGAGATTCTTAACATCATTGGTTAAGTTTAGTGTTTAAGAGTTTAAGGCCGCGCTGTCCTCAGGGATCAAAGCGTGTCATATTATGTGTATTTATATTCCTTTCATTTTAATGGTGAAATAAACGTGTTTTGTGTGGGTTGTATGGCGGATGAACAGTTACAACCGCAGCATTCATGCACTGCAATGTAAATGCTATAATTTCTTTGGCCATAACCATAGACTGTAAATATTAATGGACGAAGCCTGAGTGACGTCACCCATCTATTACTGCAGGGGGGGTTTGAAAGCCTACCATCGATGGTGGTCACCATGCTGGAAATGCTGTCTCTTCCAACAGCTAAAAGTTAGAGCTGAGGCGGGGCTTAAGCCTCCTGAAAAAACAGCTACATTTCACCCATTCGTCAATCAGTTCGCTACTCACCTCTGATTCAAACCGGATGATTTATAAAAACATTTGTACAGTGTGTGCCAACTGAGACATGAGCTAATCAGAGCAATTTCATTTTTTAACAGGCTGTAAACATTTTTAATTTCTGCTGTAAAAAAATGTTTTTTTGAACAAGTGTGTATGTGACTTTTGGTGTCTGCGGCCAGCATCAAGGGACACTTGATGAACTGCAGGATTTTGCACTTCTGCAATTTGGCGTACTTTTTTCAACACTGGAGGTTGCCACTTGGCCATAACATCTCAGTTCTATTCGACAGCAGTGGTATATATGATGTAAAACAAACAAGATGTTTCAAAATTAAAAAGTCAAGCTTTGTCAGGTCTTTACTCAAAAGGAGAAGAAAACAACTTCTAAAATGTTTGTTTGTTGATTTAGGTCAGATTGATAATTTCTGATGCATTTTAGGTAGTCTGAAAATCTAAAAGCTGATCAAATGTTAGATCTATAAAACTATTTTCAGCTGCACTTTTATCCCGATATATGTTTATAGATGACTAAATCATTGTCAGACTACTGCTGATTGAAGCTGGCATGTCATTAACACTGATACATTTCTATGTAGAATCGGTCAGTATAGATATTATCGCATGTGAAATATGTTTAAAAAATCAAATGAAATCAAATAAAATGTGGTAATACAAGTAGGCCTATCACATTAAATTCTAATTTCATATTGGAATTTATGAAATAACATTTTTACATGTTACAAGAAGAATGAATGGTTGATTTTCTTTTTTTTACCACCTCTTGTTTTTGTTTCCTGCTGTTTGACAGAGAACACCTGAGAACGACTTTAACTTCACCTCCACCTTCACTGAGTCCGACAGTCCAAACGATTTCCCAGGTCGACTTTTCCCCACTTTTGACCCTGCTGCCCCCCATATCCCCCCCCCCTCGTTGCTCTATACTTCCTGCCTTGCTGTCGCCTGAGCTGACACGTTGACGGAACATTGATTAATGTGGCCTGGTGGTCATTTCACACAGATTAAAAACAGCGTCTGACAGCAGGTCATTGAGAGAAACTGTTACACTTCTCTCAGATTTCAGGCCTCTCTGAAAAGCTCCGTCGGAACGTCAGATAGAGGAGATTTTAAACTTGTGATTATTGATTATTTTCTTGAAACAGTGGGATAACTTTCTGGAGACAGGATCAGCTCGAGCCACTTTAATGCTTTAAGAGGAATTTAATCTTAAAGAATATTAAATAGCCTATATATCTAGTTTATTTCTAAAAAAAAAATAAAAAATTCACAAACATAAATCATGTTTTTTAAATAATCTTCAACTAAATTGGCAGATCTTTTAGATTCAATAAATCGTTTTATAACATCAAGCACTTATTTTCTTTTACATGTTGGTCAGCTGCAGGGATCGTCTCTGTCTGAGGTTATACTGCCCCCTGGTGGAGGAGGAGGGCAGATCTTTTCTCTTCAATTTCAGCTGTAATTTAAGGAAGGTAAAATTTTGGATCTGAAGATTGCCTGCAGACAGAACTCAGGTCAGACTAACACATTGTCACACCATCGTTTTGTGAAAAAAATAAATAAGGTAACGCTTTAAAAGAACTATAAGCCTACAATGTTAAACTTTAGCTAAGCATACTTAATTCAATGTCTTTAAAGCATCTTCCCTACCTGAATACTTATCTGTATGAAATGTAGTTAAAATGTTATATTGTTCATGAGTTCTTAATGAAAGTAGAATGAAGTCTGACTTACAGGCTACCTTTGATGGGGATTTCTACCAGGACCAACATCACAAAAAATACAATTATAATGATTAATTCAAAATAGCACCAGATAAGTATTTATCTTTAGTATTAATAAGTATTAATTTAGAAAGATTGTTTTTTAGACGATGAAATACGTACAAACTAAAAGTACGCTAATGCTTCATAGTGTAGTTACTTTAGAGAGTTTTAAAATTGTAAGATTTAAAGAGAGAGACAGATTTTTACAGAATAAAAAAGGAAATTTTTTAATGATAAAAAAAAAAACAGCCACATGTGGTACCACAACTCAAAACGCTGAACGTTTACAGAGAGGAAAAAACAGAGTTCTGTGATAAACCATCCTCTAATTTACTTTTTTTTACTCAACAGTTTTGTATTAAACAGTTCTTTAATAAACCTCCTGATGGGAACAAGAAAGGGTCTGTTCTTCCTCTGAGTCTGCTGAGCTGCAGTCTCAGAGAAACCTGTGAGTGAACTTATGACTCTGATGTTTGAGTAAAGTTTGAAGAGTTAAGAAAAAGGAACACACTTCTCTCCACCTGTAGAAGAATCTGTCCTGCAGAGTTTTAGTAACTCATCCAGGTTTTTAAATTCCTGTCACCATCTGAGCACAAAGGCTTATAGATGTGTGAAACGGTTCTCACTGTAGTTCACCGCTATGACGAAGAATAAAAAAATAAAAGTAAAGAATTCTCTAAATGTCGTGATCATGGATGCGTGTATGAGTAGATTTTTCAAGCAGATGTCAAAACAGTTCAGTTAGATTCTTTAAAGGCTTTATATGTGATGTTTTGATCCAGTAGATGTCGCCCTTGAGCACCAGCATGAAACCAAAACAACTCACGGTGCATTGTTGAGTTAGCATGCTAATGCTAGCGTTCTTTATTATGCTCGTATCTTCACACTGCTTGTAAATTTACCCGAAATGAGCGTGATCTAGAAACGCAGTCAAGCAGTGAGTACATTATGTTATTCTTCTTTTCTCTAGTCCCTCAATTAAACAACTTTTATTCGCGAGGGGAGGAGTCAGCCGGCCGTCCTGGCGATGTAAACAAACTAAAGATAGGACTCTGAAAACTCTGAAAACATCACAGACAGTGGGACTCAGGTGTTACACCCATTGTAGACAGTCATGACTCACAGAGTTATTTTCAGAGGATATACTTGATTTCTATTACATTAAGTGTGAAAATTTGCATATAAAGCCTTTAAAGTCACATTAAAACATTTTAAATAAAAAACTGTTCAGTGTGATCTAAATGGTTTGGAAACATCACTTTAGGCTCATGGAGATTGTGAAGAGCATTTTTCACAATTTTATGACATTGGACTAAAAATAAATCGTCAGATAAAGTGATATTGACAGTAATACTTAATCTCCTCGGTCTAAATAAAGCAGAGAGGGTTAAACATGTTTTTTAAAGAGTTTTTAAACTGTATTTCAGAGGTGAACGAAATTTAAAAACCTGTTCACAGCAACTAAAACATCTGCAGAACAAATCCAGAGGATCTCTGCCTCCACATGAAAACATCTAACTGCCAACATCTGAAAGAGTCATATCTGAATAAAACACACGCACACACTGACACTGTGTGTGTGTGTGTGTGTGTGTGTGTGTGTGTGTGTGTGTGTGTGTGTGTGTGTGTGTGTGAACGGGTCCATCAGGCTCAGCGGTGTGTGTGTCCCTGAGATGGAGCTCTGATGGATGAGTCACACAGGTAATGATCAGATCACAGGTGTGAAGGTAGCTGCCCTGTTTGCCACCTGCAGGTGTGTTTATCTTCATCATCTTCATCGTCGTCATCATCACTGAAGAGGACAGTAATCTGCAGATCAGGTTTTTGGCAGTTTGAACATGTCTGAAGCTTGAACTAAACTTTACATTAATCGGTCAAATGATCTCAGAATCCTCTAAGGTTGTCGAAACGTTTGATACTTCTTGACACCACGTGTTTCAAAATGTTACAATCAGTTATTTCTATGATCATTAGTATCAATAAGTACCAAAGCTAAAAAAAATAAAAAAACTAGAAAAAAACTAAAAAAAAATGTTTCATCAGTGTGAAGGGGAAGAATAAATCCATCAAATATTGCACAAAAAACACAAAACAAAACTCGTGCACACGGTCTAAATTACACAAAAACAATGGCAACACTTCCATACAGGAGCGTAGATGATGTTTTTGTACATTGTAGACTGTTCAGGAGTTTACCTGCATTTTTTGATAATTAAAAACAAGAAATAAAAAATACAAAAATAGTGCCTTGGACTTCTTTTTTTGTTGCAAACCAACAAGTTTAAAAATCTGGTATCATGACAACCCTAGAATCTAGGGCAGCACCTCCTGCTGGTTCTCTTAGAGTGACATCATAAGATGTTACAGAGCGGGAGTCACGACTTAGTTAGCATGAAGGCCAGAACTGTGCTAACTGTGTCAGAGGGCCCTCTACAGGTCAGCGGGTGTAACCACACACAGACACGTCTGACTGAACTCCTCCGAGAGACAGCACATTATAAGGACCAACAAAATAGATCCTGTCAGCAGATTTGACAAACAGATAGAGGATTCTTGGATCATTATTGAGAATCTGAACTACATTTACAACTTTCTTTAAACTAACGCTAGCTCAAATATTATTGCTCTGACTACATAACAAAGGAACAGTTTACACTGGTGTGGACTGAAACCTGCCCAGTAACAAAAGGGACTGACTGACAGCTGTAAGAGCCAATGAGAAGTTCTGAATGACCTATGACCCGCCTTTGTGTGTTCTCTCAGAGAGCGACACAGAGAAACCAAATGGTTGTTAAAACTTTGATACTTTTTGATACCATGTGTTTTCAGAAAAAAAACAATCTCTAATATTTGAATGATTGATAGTATCAAAGCTTAAAAAAAATTGAGCTTAAGCCATATTTTTAACCAAGAGAGACAGAGAGCACTGTCTAAATTGCTCAAACACATTGGCAACGTTTTGACAGAGGCAAGGTTTGGCTCCTCCCCAGTACAATAATTAGTAACTATTGACAATACATTACTCAATATAGGGTGTCAAGGACTTCTCTTTTTGTGGCGGTAGTATCAAAACGGGCATCAATATCATAAAATCTGTACTTGATTCATATGTAAGTTTAGAATTCTGGTAACATGGCAACCCTCAAACAGACAGAAACACAGGTGTCTGAAGGGTGTGAGGGCAGTGAGTCTGTGAAGCTGATCATAAGCTCGAGGGGTGAAGGCAGACATGTTGGTGTGAGCACACAAACCAGTTTATAGTTCAATGTTTCAAATATTTCAAACACAGGAGGACAAAGATTCCAGATGTTTATCCTCCCCGACAGGAAAACACTGCAGAGCCGAGCGCGAGACGTCTTTTAAACATCTGTCTGCTCAGGGCTCCATGATTGTGTAACTAATGAATGTCTGTCTGTATTTCATCAAACTGACAGCTTAACTCCTGTCTGACTCTGAGCTGGAGTCTGGGACTGAACTGACACTGAAACTTGTAGAACTCATACAACAGTCTGTTCCTCGTGTCACAGCACAGAGGGTAAAATAAAGCAACTTTAACCCTCGGAGTGCTGATGTCAACCAATCTGTGGTGCACATTCAGTCCAGAGTAAAGAGTCCACAGGAGTCTGTCCTGAACGTCCACTGAGCTGTGATCAGTCTAATGAAATAATGTCTGATAGGCTGCTGTCAGGCCCTCCCCCTGTGGACCCCCCTCCCCCGGTGATGACCCGGGACTCTTGCAGGGAGGAGGCAGCGTGGGAGCCGGAGTCGTAGTGTCCGCTAGAGGAGGAGACAAGGGCGGAGCTGGTGCTGGCTGCACTCTGCATGCTGCTCGTCAGGTTTTCCAGAAACATCTGAGGACGGTAGTGCTGGGGGGTAAGACAGGATTCAGGATCAGAGTCAGGGGATGCTTCTCATTATATTACTTTGCACATCCTCGCATCCTCTCTCCTCGACTGACCAGGAAATCAGTCCCCACCGCCATGAGGAAGGATCTTCCAATATTTTAAATGCACCTGGAGTAGGCAAAGATCGAGGAGAGAGGAGGCTTCTGGAGGAGCTCAGAGCGAGGATACACCGGTGTATCCTCCGACAAAGTCTTTTGAATGAAGACATGACATGATTGGCTTGAAGGTCTAAATGTTGCACCTCAACACAATTCATGTATTTTATTCTCACAGCTAATCTGCATCAAATGCAACAGGTTAACACCCAGTGATGGGGAAATATATTAATACACATTTTACACTTTATGTATACAGGATCATTTAGTTCGAAATGTTGTGGCATCAAATAAGGTGGTAGTTTCAAGTTGCGCAATAACCCAAGACTATGGAACAAACTGAAGCAGCAGTAGATGAACTACTCCTATGTACTGTGATGTAAAGTTCCTATTTTGAACAATGGAGCCTGGTGTGTTTGTAGAGGCTGATGTAACAGCTGATGTGTTTAAAAAAGAATCTTCCTCTTTCACAAAAAAGTTTTAAAATATCTGACTTCCCCTTCAAGTCTTAAGTGTCTGTGTGAGTCAGTGATCCCTGCTTGAGTCTGAGGATGTTGATGTTTGAATGATGTGTGGTGCAGCTGGAACACAGTCATACCTGAGGATCTGGTTGAATTAAGGAGAACAAATCCAGACCTGCAGGTTAGAGACAGAAAGCAACAGATTACTGACAGCGCCACACGGTGCTAGAAACAGTGCTAATGGTCATTACGAGAGCTGACTCACTCTGCATGTCTGCGGGGATGTTGGCCAGCGTCGACGGGTGGAAGGGGACTGTATAGTCCGCGAGCGTGGACGTCAGAAATGACGGGTCCAGAGCCTGGACGTTTGGGACGCGTACAGTGGGCTGATAGGTCAACACTCTGAGAAAACACAGACAGCACGGTTTACATGACACACACACACACACACACACACACACACACACACACACACACACACACACACACACACACACACACACACACACACACACACACACACACACACACACACACACACACACACACACACACACACACACACACACACACACACACACACACACACACACACACACACACACAGTGTTATGAACTGTTATCATAACTTTCTCTGGATGGTAATAAAAAATAAAAAATACTGAGAGGTCAGTGGATCATGCAATCATTAAGTGTACAGGTGTTTACCTGCACGTGTGTCTGCGGCTCACTCACCCCTTTGTGTGCATTTCCTCATTCTTGGAGATATAAACACAGCGTTTCTTCAGCGGGGGGTCTGCTTCCTCTTCATCGTCAGAGGAGGAGGAGGAGGAGCTCTCCAGAGTCAGGTCGATCACGTCAGCCTTCTTTGTGAAGCCGGGCTCAGCAGCAGGAGGGACAACAGAGGACTGACGCACAGGAGGCGACGCTGAGAGGGCGACGATGAAAAACAGAGAGGACAGAGATGCAGTCATCATGAAAACGACAGGACATCAAAAAAACAAAAAAACATCAAAATACTCTTATCTGATTAAACAATAAGCAATCATTTAAAAAAAGAAGATAATTCAATGTGATACAAAAAAGTGTTAATAAACTAAATTATGTTTTAGTGAATGACTGTGTGTGTAAATAAACCCTAAGATGTGTAAATGTGTACCTGCCTTAGGACTACTGATGAAATTTAACTTTTCTGCTAATTCCGGCATATTTACAAAGATGCTATTTGCTGATAAATTGATGAATGTACACAATCCTAATTCAACAAAAATAAACTACAGTATGTGTAAACTATGTGATTTTAATAGTGTAAAATCGATCTGTGCAGCACACTGTGAACACACATTAACCATTTAATAAAAACATTCAGACAATAAATGAGGAACTCACCCTCTATTTTTGGGACTGACTGAGAGGAGACCTTGACAGCCTCTTTCTTTGGTCTCATGGGACACCAGGTCCCGTCCTCCTGGAACTTGATTTCATCCACGTCTGAACAGTCGTTCAGGATCTCCAGGAACAAACTGAACAAGAACAAGAAAACACACTTTTATCACAAGTTTATCACAGCTTTGCACCAACGCACAGATTGATTCTGTGAATGAGTGTCTTTGTTTCTAATCCTTGCTAATTGAGGTTCTCATGATGTCAGCGAGGTGATCTGGCACTACTACCACCTGACGTTCCTGACACCCAGCCACCACCATCGCAACTGTGTCGCCCCCACAACCAACGCCGGTCAGACTCTAATCTGATATTTAAATGTACCAAAATGTAAACGTAAATGTATGTTCAGGACATAATTGTTATGAGCAACACCTGATACAATCTTCTGCAGGCTGAAACTGAGAGCTTTTACCTCGATGTTTACACTCTGCTCTTTATTAAAGCGAATTAACGGATTTGTTATACAGCTTTGTTATCAGCATCAGACCATGACGGGTGCAGTCAAATGCGATTTTTAGGTAGACACACTCTAATTTAAACTGTCATATGCAGTGAAACAGCCCGTGCAGCTGGCATTTAGGAGCTGTAACACTGTCGGGCTGAGACGGACAAAACGGTTGAGTTCAGAAGAGAGAGGGTTGAATATTTAATGGTTTTATATTAGCAGATACTTGTCTATTAAAGCATGCACCAATCAGCCCCTAAATAAATACTTCATGTTAGTGTCATTATGAACTTTAATGAACATAGATGACACATGGCCCCAGACTGTCTGTTTAATAACATTTAGTTACATCATGTGGGTCATGTTGTGTGTGTGTGTGTGTGTGTGTGTGTGTGTGTGTGAGGGAGGGAAACTAATGTGTTACTGTGACGAAAGGTTCTCATTGTGAAGGCTGCAGCAAGAGTTGAAAAGGGGAGATAGGATCAATTGCAAATTAAGCTTGAGGAGGTGTGTGTGTGTGTGTGTGTGTGTGTGTGTGTGTGTGTGTGTGTGTGTGTGTGTGTGTGTGTGTGTGTGTGTGTGTGTGTGTGTGTGTGTGTGTGTGTGTGTGTGTCTGACCCGTCAATGATGAGACTCTCGTACGCTGCCTTCTTGTCACACACAGGACAGATCCATGTGGGTTTCTTCTCGTTCATCTGCAGGTAGAGAGCAGCGTCGAAACACTGCAGGTGAGAGCAGGTGACCGCTCGGCACGGCACCGTCAGCCTCATTTTACCCAGCTGCAGGACCAAACACACCCATGTCACAGTGAACTGATGGAGGTTGATTTTACACACATTCAACTCTTTGATTTTACATTTCAATTGTTCATACTGTGGCGCCCTCTGGTGGTACTTTAGACAAGAAACTGTGGCACGGACTTATGAATTCTGATACGATCCAATTACACCACAATAAAACAAACACACCATACCAGAGTGCTCCATGTGTGTGCATTTCAAGCTTTAAAGTCTAGAGTCAACATTAAACACATAAACTACACAGGTGTGTTATTTACCGGACACATGAGTGAGACTCTGAGGCTGGTCGTAGCGATCTCACTGTCGGGATCTGCTGTCAGCTTCTCTTTAACTGGAGAGACAGAGACAGAAACTTTCATTCCGCACTTTTATCTACTTCACCACCTGATCAGAGACATTCTCATAACTAATAACTTTTTCACACACGTAGCCTTTAGCTGTAGCTGTATAGTTTAGATACAGCTATTTACAACGTTACTGGATTTACTTTATTTTTGTTCATACACTTGTAAGGATGGCAAAAAGATGCAAATTGACACATAACCCAGAATGTGATTGATTTCTTGAACACATGGTGATGCAGTGAAGAAGTGACCTTATTTTAGTTTTACTCTAATCTTGATTTGATTAATGGAGATTAACAAGCCAGAACTACCCAACTAACAGTGTGTTGTCAGTGTGTAGTTGGTGTGTATTTACTCAGTGCTCTGGAGTGGTCGGGGTTCCTGATGCCCTTCATCCTCAGTCTCTGCAGGAGCAGAGGAGACGTGAGCTGCCTCACAAGGTATACCGACATGGAGTACGTCTGAAAAACAAAGCTCACTGTTTCTATCCTCATGACGTCCAGAGGAAACACTGACGACGACTGTCATGAGCTGTAAGTTCTCACCTTTCCGATCTCAGGAGCCCACGTGACTGAGATCTGATTGGGCACGGCGGAGGAAAGTCTGACCAGCGAGGTGATGTTCAGAGGTCGACCTGGTCTCTTCTGCTCCACGCCGTTTTTTGGGGGAGGTGCGTAACCCTACAGAAGTGACAGGCTTCATTAGTGTCTCTGTACTGGAATATCTCAGTTTGAGGGTTTTTTAAGTGGGTGTTATTAAGAATTTACATGACTTCATTCATCTTGTTAATTTTGTGGACATTTAATTCTGTCAACCATCTAAGAGTAATTCTTCTTTTATGTCTGTGTAGCCGTGTCAGGCATCTCAGAGCAGCAGAGTTATATTTGTATCGGAGCCAAGTGTATGATGTGAGCTGGAAATGAAATGTGATTCTCTGAGGTTGAAGAAATGTATATGTCTGACATTTACAAGTCAAGGTACTGTCACCTTTCTAGCCTATTAGGAGTCTAACCAAATGGAGAGGAATGTGTACCTTCTAACAAAATATAAGCAAAGACTGTTAACATGAAAACTTTGTCAGCCATGTGTGTTCTGTTGTTGTGTTGTCCGATCACGCCCGAATACCTTCTCAGATAATCCACAGTCTGTTTCACGATTTCCTCATTGAACATTTCTAACAGAAACACCCACCACCTAACAGTGGGGAAGGAAAACTTACCGGCAAAGGAAACAGTTTCCCATTGACCTTTATGCAGAGACTGTTGGGGTAGTTATCGTCCTGAGGGCAGCTCGTTTCTGACAAACAAAATCTGGACAGCACACAGAAACAGATTTCAATGTATTTATTCAAAACACAAGTAGTCTCTCGTCCAGTATGAAAGAGAATATCTGTAAAGAATCTAAATTATGTTCAATAAAATAGTAATGATGGATATTGTTATCCACTGTTCTGAATCATGAAAATCTTATTCCTCTTGTGTTTTTAGATCACCATCAAACATTAATCATTCAGATTTTTCTCACTGAAAACAATGAAATAAAGGAGGCTAAATCACTAAGGTCCTGTGTCCACTCGTGTGTTTACCCGGGAAAAAAAGGCGCTGTCTGTGCGCTCGGGAGTGCTTGCATGATCGTCAATGAGAAGAAAAGTGATGCACGTCTCTCCTGTCTCTATGACAACAGTCGGTTGACAACGGCCGCTGTATGATGGGCACTGCTCCGTTACTTTACACTGTATGTTTTATATTTGAGAATCAGTTTATTTCTCGATCAGACACAGAGAAAAGAGGATGTGGGAAGAAGACACGATCCGTAATCAGCAACTACGAGGAATATCCTACATTTGGGAACGCCGGTGACGTCAACAGCGCCTGTCAGAAAAAGTTTCTTGAGCGCTTGGAACGGCCACACAAAAAAGGCGGGGCAAACATAAAAAAGACCCTTGGAGCTGGGCTTTTCTCCACCTGTTGCTGCAAATGCTCTCTCCCCATTGAAAAAAGAAAATGGCGCTCAGAAAAAAAACACTTCTTATCGTCATGATATAACCAAGTATCAGAAACTACCAAAAAACAGATTCTCAGTCATATTTTAACCTAGAGCTGCCCGGAGAGAAACAGAGAAAGAGCACTGTCTTAATGGCACAGATACATTTGCAACTCTTGGTGCAGATATTTCCGAATTTTGAGCACTTTAGATCGGTGCCTCTAATATTGTTGCCATGGTATCAAACAAGTTATCAATATCATTTGATTTTTTACTAGAATCATATTGAAGTTTAAATTTCAGTTATCACGACAACCCTATAAAGAAAAGAAGTATTTCTGAGTTGTTGTTGTTGTTGTTAGGAAGCTCACCTTAGCTGAATCTGAACCATGTAGTCTCTCCTGCCTCCTGGTAAAAAGTCCCTGTGAACACACGATTACAAACACGTTCTTTAGTCTTCACATTTCAGTCTCAGGTCGTCTATCTGAGGATGAAATGAGCTTAAATCACTCTTACCTCGATATGCAGACTTCTCGAACTTGCTGTGGCGTCAGGGCAAAGATAAAATATTTTTCTTGATGGTATCTCTGTGCAGCACTCGCTCCTGAAAACACAAAAAAGACACACACACATCCACATATAGTATGATGTAGGACATTTATATGGAGGATTTAGTATCAAATACAGGGCAAGAATCCAAAACTCATCCATATTCGTCCAGATGTTTGGTGTTGTGTTTATGCATAATCTGATGAGGGTTTGTTTCTTGTTTGAGATAATGTATTCATAGAGCCCAAAGTCAATCGTCGTCTATCGTCACCTGATATGCCTCTGGGAACCTCCAGGTCCATATTTGTACATGTCTTCATTTAAAGCAAAACAATGAAAAACAACACAAACCTAGACTTGAAGGCTTGATGAGGACGTCCAGCACGTCGTAGAAGGGGAGAGGCTTCATCTGCACGTCAGGGTGGACGGGTGGGAGGGGGGTGGGCTGCTGGAGGTTCATGTTGAGTGCGGTGTATCACAGTTGTTTCACCAGTCAACAGGATGCCGTGTGAGTTACAGGACTAACTCCTGCATACAGAGAGGTCAGAGGTCAGATATAGCTCTCTAACCTGAGGACAGTGAAACCACGATTTACATTAACACAACAGAAGAAACAGGAACCTGGAAAAAATACACGAGCGCCAGCTGAGCACAAACACTCCCCTGTTTGCTAAAATGCTAATAAAGGGATTGTGTTTTATTCTGAGAAAGATGGAATATTTATTTACTTGCAAGTTGGCGGTCAGCAAATTATTCTGCACTTAATGAATAAAAACAACATCCATGGAGCCCCTGAAGGCTCATGTAAGAAAACATAAAAAGCTGTTTACAAACTGTGTGCACAGTTTTATTAACTACACATTCATTTTTATTACAAATCTGAGCACACCTGTAAATCTGTGTGTGCATGCAGTTTACAAATATTGTTTATGTGTACAATAATAACCTAAACCTGCTGCACACTCAGAAGAACACGAAGGCTGATGCTGACTAGTTAGAGCGGGTCATTATTGTGTTCCCCACAGCAACACAGTACAACTGTCAAAGGTTCCTACCCATATATTATACTACAGTGAGCACGGGTTATAAACTGTGCAGTGTGCACACAGGTTAACAAACAGCTTTTTATTTTTTCTTACCTGAGTCTTTTGTTTTTCTGGGGTTTTTTTAATGAAGGGATTTTTTCTTTTTGTCTAATGGAAAGACTATGGAAACTGTCCCTACGGTTTAATGCTGTTGTTTAACAACTTCTCACAAAGACAGAGGACTTGTATGACATTTAAAACATAAGAGGGCTTTGGCACCATGATAATGTCTACAACTCAATATAATTGTTGAATGCCACATTAAGTCACCACATCCCCTCCGTTTAAATGAAGAGTTTAAACTAGTACTAAGTTAAATATTATTCTACAGACTCAGATTCACGTTTAAGTGCTTCATGTACTGGAGGAATAAAGAGCAGCTGCTGTGACTCCTGCAGGTTAAATAAACAAGTTTTGTGTTATTATGTACCTGCATTAACAAGAGATTACGGTTGTCAAAATATTTTAATACATTTTTGATACCAGATGTTTTCAAATAAAACAATCTCTATTTTTTTAATGATCGATAGAACAAAAAAGTAGTTTGATTATCAACCAAAAGCTGCCCCAGGAGAAAGAAAAAGAGAGCACAGTTTACACGTAATATGTTGGCAATGTTTCGATATCTCAGTGATACTGATATGACAGAGAGTACACAGTATTAAGGTTTTATGTTTGATACTTCAATACCACATGTTAAAAAATACTATCTCTGTTATTTTAATGATTGACGATATCTAAAAAGACAAAAGCTTAAAGAAAAAAAAACATCTATTTCACGAGACAGTTGCAATGTAGAAGAATGAGACCATTAAAACCTGCATTGCAAAAAAATGTTGCTGTTTTTGTGCCGTTTCAACAGTGTGCAGGAGTTTACCTGCAATATTTGGTAATGCAATCTTTTTATGCTTAGCTGGATGCAAACTGTCAGTACATCAGACTGTGAGTCACATTAGAGTCATACAGCCTGATAAAGAACTACTGTTCAGATTCAACATCATAAATAAGATGGTTACTGAAGATTTGAGTTGAAATCTGATGATAAAACGAGTTAATAATCATTCATCTGAACAGAAAACATAAACTTAGCTTCATGTTTGTCAACACAAATCGGTGTTTACACATGATACAAACACGTGTTAAGAGAATAACCTCATTTAAAAATAAATTAATTCTCGTTTTTGTTACTTTAAGTTGAATATCTAAATTATTTTAGCGTTAACTTTGTATATTTAGTCAGCTGCAGGACACAGCTGATGCAGTTACAAACACCTGATGACTTATATAATGACAGCGTTAGTAGAAGCATCATGAATAAAAACACACTTCAGTTTGTTGACTAACAATAAACCGGTTAATCTGACGGCTGGATGATACAAAACATTAGCATTGATGCTAACTAACGCTAAAAAAACACTAACAATCTGACCGGAATTATCTGACGGAGCCATTTCAACATTGATACTCGTTGATCATCTATTTAATTTATCAACAGTTGTCTTTTCGTGATTAACTATTGGCAAAAGCGAGTCAAAATCGGTGTTTTTCTTTTAGCCTACCAGAAACTCCTCTTTCCCCGCCATCTTGTTGTTCCAGTCAACCCGCCCAGACAAACTACTTCCGGGTGACGCTCTCCGCGGTCACCGGAGACCCGCCTTTTCCATAAAAACGACAGATTACAATTATTGTTTTTAAAATTATTATTAGTCTATCGCTGTTTCCACCCTGATGAACCCCTAGATCGAGAACCGGTTGTTTAATATTTGAAATTTCGTGTTTTAAAATGATACAATAGTCTATTTTGATGATTGATTCTGATCTAAAGCCATATTTCAAACTAAAACCTCGTTGGGCCAAATTTCATAATTATTTTTAATAATTTCAAATTAGCCTTTCTACAAGTGCCATGTTGTGTGGCAAATAAATAAAACAATGAATCCATATGATATATATCATATGATTTAAGCTCTATTAAAGTAAATTGATAAGTAATACAATATAGCCTATGTTTTACATTGTTTAATCACTTGAGTTAAGGTATTTCAGCCTAATAGGCCTACTGCATAAATGGAATAGGCACAGGTCTACATTGCATTAGAGACGTGTTCTTGTTTCCTTTGCAGAGTGAGAGCCGATAGATAAATAAATGAGCTACAAAAAAGGCTTGAAACTGAATTGTTATCAAAAGTATATAATCCACATCTAGGCTCAATTAGTTCCCCTTCCTCTGCTGTTTCCAAGTCCATGAGGAGTAACTTTTGGTTAGGGCTACTACAGGTAGGCCCATTGTAATTCCAGATGTCCATATGGGAAGCAAATATTGAGAATATACCATAGCCTTAATCAGTTTTGAAAATATATGCTCAACTTACAAGAAACTACATATCCAGAAGTGTCGCCTTTGTGATGATTCCCAGTTTTGAAATGTGCCCCAAGATCCAATGTTTCTGGACTTCTCTGCTACATTATGTCTGAGATTGTGAATACTCAGATTGGAAAAGAGCCTCTACTATCATTCTTGGCATATACTGTATATCCGAGGCATCTGGAGAGGAAAAAATCACACCAATGCTTTCTCTGTTACTGCCCTATAACAGAGAAGAAATTAATACTAATGGGAAGAGCGCAGTAGCCCCCATGTATACTGCCGAGATGTGGCTAGATGATCTGACTAATACACTCGACTTGGAGAGGATAAGATACAACCTAAAAGATACAATTCAATAAGACTTGGATGCCTCTATCATACCTTGCAACTGAGAGAAGAAGGAACGGCACATACTTTAGACAAAGTAATTGAAACAAACTGAGGAGGGGAAGGTGATGGGAAAGGCTATTTTTTATACTTGCATACTGTTTTTTTCTTTCATTTTCAATTTATTGTACTCGTTATACAACGTTTAATGTATTTTTTAATTCCATTATATAAAGCCTAAACATAATTTGGTTATTGGATATAAGCTTCAAGCCTATATCAGTATTTGATTTCTATCTGCATTAATATAGGCTGAACACATTTTTTAAATGACATAACAAAACTTGAATGAACACCTGAAATTAGTGCAAATCATATTTTGTCAATAAAAGATAGCCTGCTTGAGAAAATAAAGCGGTGCTAACTTTGAAATACAAACGGCAAAAAACCATGTCTAGGATAAGCCCTGTTATATAAATAGGCAAACAAACATTACAATATAAAAATGTGTAGGTCTACATATATGCAACAGTAGGCATAACGTTTGATGTGTAGTTAAAATTTGAGGAGTATAGGATTTGTCATGATCTCATAATTTTAAACATATCTAAGGTAAATGCAGAAAATTACTGGTTTTTAAATTATTGTTTATAATTTAAGAGCAACTCCTGCACATTATCTTCATTTCACAAAAACTTGGCCACGAGAATTTAGAGACAGTGCTATCTTTCTCTTTTGGTAAAAATATGACAGGAGATGTTTTAATTTTTGTATTTTCTCATACCCTACCATTGATTGAAATTGTAAAGTTTTTAAACATGAGGTTTCAAAAAGTACCAAAGTAGGCTATCGAACATTTTTGACATCACTAGTTAAAAAGCAGATGTAGAGTGAGGTGCATTTTATTTTGTGATGTGACCCCTGCACACAGGCTTTGTGACCTGACTGATCTGTAGACTACAATTACCTACTGCAATTGTACTTTATAACGACTCCCCTTTAAGTAAGGACAGAAGACATTTCAACTTTGAAACTTTAGCCTGAGCTGCATATATCTATCAAACTGTATATTTGCACACTTGACTGCTTTTTTATAATACCTCTTTATTTATTTATCTATCTATGCACTGGCAGAGCTAGTATTCTGTACTGTCTATGAGTAACAGCTACTTATGCACATGGACCATCCATACCACTTTTTTTTTATCCTGGCTGTGTATTGTGGGCTCATGTTTTTTGTATGGGTGGGATATGTATGTATATATGTGTTGTGTTGTGTGTTTGTATGCTGGCTGCTGAACACCTACATTTCCCTGCTGGGATGAATAAAGTACATCTTATATTATCTTTATCTTACTAAGGATTTAACAGATAGGCCTACATAATGTAGATTTGTTTTAGTGAATGAGTCGCGGCCTGCTCAGTTTTAACTCTTCCAATGTGATTTAACAGATATGTAGATGTGTTGTATTGTGAAGGAGTCGCAGTCTGCCGGGTTAATCCTCACAGCAGCAGCAGACCCATATTCCATGCGCGGTGTATGCTGGGACACACAGCAGTTTCAAGATGGCGGCGAGCAGGAGGCTGGCCAAGGTAAATCTCCCGAACCCGTTATTTTTTCAGTATCTGTATTATTTTTCCGTAGTATGAAGCATTAGCGGCGAGTGGACGCGTTCAGACTTGTCATAAGTTGTTATGCGATGATGTTGTTGTGTGTAGAGTCATCCAATCCCGGTTTTTATCGGTAAACTTAATAAAAACGAGAGGTCACTACTTACCGAATATTACCGTTAGGCAGCGGAGCACCGGCAACACAGGCCGGAGAGTCCACATCCAGCCGTGTGAACACCACCACACTACCTCTGCTTCATTTAACCACTCATTACGACGTCGATGTTTTACTGTGTTGTATCACCGGGAGAGTTTATTTAGATTAAAACAACAGAAGACCGTCAGATCTTAAACGGCGTCTGCTAATCAGCTAACAGCTAGCCTCAGACGGTAGCGGCGGATGCTAGCTGTTAGCCTCTGAGCGTCAGGTGAGCTCACAGTCCGGAAGCTTTTATTGATAAGAGGGTGCAGGTGAAGCTAGTATGCACACACCGGTAATACATTTGATTGTCTGTCACTTGGAAAAACACCACATTACACCCGCCTTCATGTCTGTGCCGTTATCAGTGAGTTAAGTGGAGGTGACACATTACGCATGCTCCGTGTGATCTGTTAGCATGTGATTAAAGTTTGGATTTGTGCCTCTCCCCTGTCAACTCATTCAAACCAGGTTGTCACGGTAACATCATTATAAACGTAAGACACCATCATTTTTAAAGTAAAACGATGAAGATACCTGTTTCATACCGCCACAACACAAACAGCAGTCTTATACACTGAATATTGCGTAATTCATTGTTTGCAATGATCGAAAATGAAACTGTCTACATGGTACAAATACGTAGGCCACGTTTTTTCTATGCAAGATCTGTAGTTTTATTTCAAATATCTGTAGTTTTTAAAGAGAATGGCAGCTTGTGGCTTTACTTTACAATAAATACCAAGAGTGTAATCTTATTACTTGGTATATCCAACACCACATTAGACTTCTGTATATTTGTGTGGTTTGATAATCAGTTTTGTTTTTTTAAAAGGAGTCTAATCCTTGGTAGTGTGTCACAATTATGGGCAGACACTAGTTACTATCATCAAAAAGTAACTGAGTTACTGTATTATACAATTAACTTGGTAAAGTAACTTTTCTACTTAATTATTTAATGTTCATATTAATGTTCATATTATTTAGTGTGGCACTGTGAGAGGAAATGACTCACATTCATATAACATTGTCAATCTGTAGGTATTTTTTGCTAATTAGTTCACTGGAGGCAACCGACTGAACAGTTGTCGACAACATGTCTGTTGTAGTCGCGGCTTACAGATCACTAAATCTAAAAAAATAAATTAAAAAAATTGAATTTCCCTCGGGATCAATAAAGTATCTATCTATCCATCTATCGATCCTCAAAAAAACTGCTCCTGAGGTAATACGTAAAAAACAACAACGTGGAAGTAGTGGACGAAGCAACAGATTCCGCTACACGAGGCTTTAATGTGAATATTTGCCTTTATGCTATGTGTAGTTCAACAGAATCCCAATCTTAACAAAAGAGTGGAGAAAAACGTACTGACAAATAGAATACGTAATGCAGCCTCTTAATTACGTACACCTTGTAGCAGTAGATACTAGGTGTCTGGCAGGAGAAACTCCAGCTGAAGTCCGAGGGGAAATTTCAGCTGTTTGCGTTCACACATACAGCTCCTCCTGGAAATATCAGGAGTTTTTCAGGAGTTTTTTAGACTATCATTAGATTTTTACTTGTATTGCTTTCAAAGTTTAAAATTCTGGTATTACAACGCTAGAAAACATCAGACTACTTTGGAAACATCAAAATACACAAGATGTGGGATGTGGTGTTGGATATACTAGGTCATAAATGTGTTTAGTATTTTTTTAATAAAGTAAAGCCACAAATGAAAGTAAAAGTCATGACAAGTTTCCCTGCCGTTTACCCATAAAAAAGTTATTTGTTATTGATTAACTAGCAAAGGTTAACTGTAAAAAATTAATGCATTCATTCTGAAGAGCCAGAAGGTGCAACAAATTTATGAATTGTATTTTGTAATTCAGCTTTACATGACAAAGCAAAAATGAGCCTAGGGCATTTTATACGATGGCTGAGTTTACATGCCGTTAGTTTGCCGACTATGAACGACTTATTTAGGTGTTCTTTTCCGATTATGAGATGTCCGTTATGGTCCAATTTTGGTCTGATATAGGTCGGACTAAGATGTTTACATGCATTTTAAAAGTCCAAACAGTGTCTGATACGATCAGAAATTAGAATATCTAGCGCCATGTAACCCTAATGAGAGAGACTTTTTATTGCAGCAAGTTTTACCTGAAGAAACAACAGAACCAGAAAACAGACCAGAAGAAGTTAGACCAAAGCCTGGGTTAACCTTTGTCTTGTTAAACATCACTGTGTCGCAGAATAAATGGAGACTATTGTTCACAACATTACTTAATGACCAAATAATCAAATAAGAGACTCAGCTCATCAAGTTAAAGCAGGGTACATTTGCTTTATGGGAATTATCAGTCCATAATATTAGAATATTAAAGGAAAATATAATGTATGGTTTCCATTACCAGAATTGTTATGGACTAATGAGAAGTAGAACATAATGCTGGTATCACAGTGTTGTTTGTTATAGAAATAACGTAGTATTGATAATAATTAAGTTTATTTATACATTACTAACATGCATGTGGCCTAACAATAATATACCCAGTAATGTAGTAATTAAACAATAAGACATAACCAACTAAAGAGGAAACGATTAAAGCAAAAGTTGAAGACCAGAGGAATGAGTTATTGCAAAATAGTTATAATAATTATAAGTAAATAAAGCACCATGGGTAAAACATTGAAACTACAAGAAGACCTTTCGATATTAAATATGTCTTCAGAATAGGGCTGAACGATATCTGAAAAAGCTGACATTAAGATCTATTGTCATTCTGACATATATATATATACACACACGCACACACACATAACCATATATATGCAGGCAGACAGTTCCTTTTATGTACATCAATTAAAAATTCCATTAAAAAAAAAGATACTTTTTGATTTAAAATGTAAACACACTTTGATCACCATCTGGGTCCAGCCCTCTGACAGCAGCTCTCACACACACACACACACACACACTCACACACACACACACACACACACACACACACACACACACACACACACAGTAGGTGGAGGAACGATGGTGAGGGTAACATGTTTCTTAATTAACTTCACAAAAAAAACATGTGGCTTGTCACAGACAAAATACTTAAATATACTAAAAATACAAATATTTGAAAAGAAATACCATTTCTTACTATGTTCAAAGTTATGTTTAGTCTACATGAGCAGCCCCATGATTGTAACTTCTAATTAAACCAAAGCTCACTGTGTTGAGCTGCCTGTGACTCACATAAAACATCACTGCGTGTGCTGCAACTGTAGCCACTACAAGGGAGCAATCAGCGGACCATCTGCCCTGTAACAGTCCTTATATGCGACCACAGTATTAACGAGAACTGGGACGAGTTGCTACTGAAAATGGGAATACACTTGTTTCAGATCTGTGATTGACCTTTTGTCTTCAGCGTCATGCCAATGTATCTGTGGTGGCAGCGGCGTGGCCTGTGGCCTGTACATTTTAACATGCAGGGGACACACAGACTTTTCATGCGTAGAGGTCAGTTCTTTGACTACTGATGGTGATGTCATACAGACCTTTCTTGTATTCATGGAATTAGAAAACTGCCTATTTTGATTTTATTAAACAGAAATTTGGCCGCACGAGTCGGATGACCTGTTACAAGTCACAAGACTGACATTGCATGTCCTGCGATGTGACTATTGCCCATGCACACATTGCAATGATAACATTGTTCAGCCCTTCTTCAGGCAGGTCGTTCTACAATGGAGGAACCGAAGCAGCAAACGCTCGGTCACCTTTCATTTTTAGAGATTGAGGTGGGAATGGTGAGGATGTTCCTGTCTGAGGACCTCAGGCTGTGCACAGGTTGGTAAGGGACAGCCATTCAGATCAGGGACCAGGCCATGAAGATACTGAACCCTAACCATGAAATAAATCCTTAAAGAATAGGGAAGTCATTTTCTTCACTGCTCTGAATCAGTCATTCCTGTTTAGACTGCTGTTTGTGGTGCAGTAAAGAAGAATTAGTTTCTAGTGAATCAAGTACAAACTAATAAGTTAACTGTATGAGGTCAATGCTTAGACTGGTGTACTCACTAATAACCAATCCTGGTTTTTAGAAGGCATCAGAAGGGGCAGGTCACCACTCCTAATAAATGGCAGTACTGTGTAATATACTCTGTCTAACACTCTATATAAAGCTCTGTGTAACACACTCTGAAACACTGTGTAACACCCCTTATCTGCTTGTTCTCTAAGGAACTTGATGAGATTCGCAGGTCTGGAATGAAAAACTTCAGAAACATTCAAGTGGAGGAATCAAACCTATTGTCATGGCAAGGGCTCATTGTTCCTGTAAGTATCCTGTGTGGTGTGTGTGTGTGTGCGCATGTCTGACTCCTCTGACATGTACCTGTCCTGAGCTTCCTTCACTAACCATGTACCTGTTCTCTCCCTCAGGACAATCCTCCTTATGACAAAGGTGCGTTCAAGATCGAAATCATTTTCCCCACCGAGTACCCCTTCAAGCCCCCCAAGATCACATTCAAGACAAAGATCTATCACCCAAACATCGACGAGAAGGGCCAGGTGTGTCTGCCTGTGATCAGCGCAGAGAACTGGAAGCCTGCCACCAAAACTGACCAAGGTGTGTGTGTTTGTGTTACACAGGAACAATAATTTCAAAATGAACGAACTTGTGAATCTTAAAAATGTAATCTAGACAGTGGTCTGTAAATCTTGATGGAGGGTAATGAGTGTGGACACAGACAGTGTTTGTAGTTTCACTTTCTAACTCTACAGATGAAGCACTGTTTAATACACAAAAGTAGGGTTGTCATGATACACAGAATTCTGAACTTTGGATTAAGATTCTAGTCAAAATCTAACAATATCAATACCTGTTCGGAAACCAGGGAGAGAATAGTCCTAGGCACCCAGTATTTGTTTTTTTTACCCTTTATCGTACAATATTCAGATACATAAATGTACAAACAAAAAGAACAAACCAATGTGACAGGGACACCCATATTACGCTGTCCCAGAATCAGTAGGAAAGCACAAACTTTGACTGTGTCTTCTGCTGCTCTGTGCCTGCATACACAAACTAACTGTGTCTCTCTCCCCCCCCCCCCCCCCCCCCCCCCCTTCTCTCTCTGTCTCTCTCTTTATGGTGCAGTTATTCAGTCCCTCATCGCGCTGGTGAATGACCCCCAGCCAGAGCACCCCCTGCGGGCAGACCTAGCAGAAGAATACTCAAAGGACCGTAAAAAATTCTTGAAGAACGCTGAAGAGTTTACAAAGAAACATGGTGAAAAGCGGCCAATGGACTGATCACCTGACGAGCGTGTAGCCCTCTCTCTGTCTCTCTCTCCTCCTCTCCTCCTCTTCTCCTATCTCACCCCCCCCCCCCCCCCAACAATTACCCATAATCCTTTAGCTCCCCCGCATCACCTGCCTCACTCATTCTCCTCCCCTACACCAGTCCCCCCCCAGCAGCCCCAGAGCCCCCCAGCTGAAGCCAGGCAGCAGCAGCAGCCTCAGCCCCCACCCAGGACTCTCTGTGGATCAGACGGCTTCCTCCCTTCCTCTCTTCTCCTCCTCCTCCTCCTCCTCTCGGCCACCCCTCCTCCCCAAGCCCTGATCATTTCTAACTTTCTACTCTTTTCTTAATGTGAAAATGGAAAAAGCAAAGTTAAGGGAAGCTGATGCTCAGATGAAGAGTTAGATTGAAATACTCAGTCATGTGTTAATTTTCTGTTCCCTCCATATAAACAGCTCCTGTGTTCAATAGATCTCATATAGACATGATTGATTGACTGGTTGGTTGATTTTTAGCAGGAGAAGTGATCGATTCTTTTCTTTTCACACATCATCAGTAATATTTAAAAAAAACACCCAACAGGAGCTCCGACCACTTCTACACCGGCAATGTGGGATTCACAACCACCACCCCCCACACATCCCCCCCACACATCCCCCCACAGCACGCACACACACACACACACACACAAGCCAGCCAAACATGGATAAATTGAATTGTTGTTGCTGAAAGTACTGCAGAAGAAGTAAACATTAGTCTCCAAACACTCCAAACATGTGGTCCTCCTCTTCAGCGGCATACACACACACACAAACACACACTCGGTCTGTCCCCTTATGATCTTCACACACTCACACACACCAGCTGCATGACTAAAGCCTCCTGTCATTTCCTTTCCTCATCACGATCATTTCTCCACTTTGAATAGTTTGATTGGCACTTGATGTAGAGACGATGATGATGATGATGAAGAAGAATAAGCTGTGGAGTTAATTAGACGTCCCCCAGTAGAAGCACCTAAAACAGAATCAGAGCCCTTCACCACACTGAGACAGAGTCCAGCAGCTCAGCAACTGTCGGCTGCCCAGCTGAGAGGGACCGAGCCCCGTCAGGAGGAGGAGGAGGAGGAGCAGCCCTGGGCACGATGAAGCTCAGCTCCTGGAGGCGGTCCGGGGAAAAAAGCACCTTGAATGGCAGCTGGGAGAGGGCAGGCTTTCCGGGGTCGTGTCAGGACACGGGAAGGGACTTCAGTGGCCAAAAACAACCACCATGTAACCGCTGTTTGATCTGCTCCCAATATTGTTTCATAATAAAGATGGCTGACCATTTGGCCTCACTGTTTGCCTGCTGTCACCTGGATGTGTCACACCTGTGCTGCTCAACATGAGTTCATAGAAATACACTCAATCGTACAGTTTCATTAACGATCAGACCTTATAAAGCTGCTCATTCTCCTTCTCTGCAGCTCACTGTGTGCATAGTGTCTGACAGAAATCAGTTAATTTATTTAATTGCATATCTCTTAAATCCTCACATAAAATATCAGTGGATGCTTCCCGTAAAGAGAAGGTCTAAAACATACTCTGTTCTATTACCAACATAAATCCACCACGAGACAGAAAAAGTTCCTAAACTAGCAGAAACCTCAAACAGAACCAGACTCACTGAACAGAGAGAGATGGATCAGGTCGAGGTATGCAGCTGAAAGCTCTGAAAATCTAAATGAACCTTGACCTGTTTGGTAACTAGGGTTGTCATGAAATTAGAATTCAAACTTTGATATGATTCTATTAAAAATCAAATGATACCTGTTTGATTACAGGGCAACAACAATAGGATAGTTATGTATTGTTTTTGATTATCAAAAATTGCTGAATGTCCTGCAAACGTCCTTAATCTGTGGTTTTCAGCTGGTTTAGCCTCAGGACCCACCACCAACGCCTCCATAAAAAAGAGCAACCCAAATTTCTGACATTTTTTAACCAGTCAGATTAATTCAATGAAAGATGGTGTCATTTCAACCTCAGCCGTGTAAAAGCATATGTCAGAATAAAAATACAGATCAAGAAGATATTTAAAAAGCTTAATTGGACTTTTTGATGGCGTTTTCTTACCAGGCCCTCATTTACGACCCACTAAGTACAGCTCAGCGACCTACTTGTGGGCCCCGACCCACCAATTGAGAACCACCGGTCTCAATAGTACAAATTTTTTGGCAATGTAACGGTACAGAAACATTGCCAACAACTTTGTACAATTTCAGCGCATGTGTGCAACTTCACCGCTGCATCATGGGAACCTGTGGGTGCAGAAAACTCTTCAAACTTCATGGAGCTTCCACTGTATCCAGAAGTTTATGATAAAGGACTTTCATTTGTGTGTGTGGCCTTTGTTTGCAGTCCAGAACACTTCTTATAAATCCTGGTCCTGGACCTCCAGATTCTGTTTCTTTTGCATAAATAATCGGTTAATAAATATTAGTTGTGTTCCATGAAAACCACACAGAGGTATGAAAAGCGTGTGGCGGTGAAAATACTCCATGATGTTTAGGTCTCAGTTCATTCATGTTTTCATCACATCACAGCAGATGGATTTCATGTTAAACAGTAAATGGACTTCTGCTTGTTCTAGTCTTCTGACTACTCAAAGCACTTTTACACCGCAGATAAAAAAAAACAAATCACACACTGATGGCAGAGGCTGTTATGTAAAGTGACCATCAGAAGTAACTAATCCCGTTCATACACCACCAAAGCATTTTGGGGTTAAGTGCCTAATCTGGCAACCCTGCAGACCACAGCAATGGTTTGTGACTCGAGCAGCGTTAATCCCGCCCACTGAGTTTGATAGGAGAGGGTGACAGATAAAATTATTTCATGATGCACTGCTGGAGCAGGAAACATGAAATAATTAAATAAATAGTGGAATAAATAGATGTGTTTTTACATAGAATGAATTAACATTTTAAATAATTATTTAAACATTTATTTAATTATTTATGTATGTCATATATTATTTATTTATTTATATATTAACAATTTTAAATAATGAATGACACATTTAAATAATTATTTAATAACACATGCATTTAATTAATTAAATAATTATATAAGTATTTATATATTTGTTGATTTATTTCTAATATTAAATAATTGATGACACATTTAATGATTTAATTAATTATATATTTATATATTTCATTTTGGCACTTTCAGTACTCCATACCAGCCGTTCAGTGATTTAGTTTAATTCTGATCCAGTAAAATACAACAGAGATGTTCAGTGTGCTGGACTGTTCAGAGATAAGTTTACTTATATGTTCTAAGGAAGTCATCATTTTCCATACTTTTGATACCATGTTTGAAATCAATACAATCTCAGTTATTTAATAATTGATGGCGTTATTAAATAGACAGGTGTGTAGGACAGGAAGGAATTCCTTACAATTAAAAAGAAACTCCTGCACAGTGACTAAACTGAACAATTTTTAAATGCAATTCAGACAGGTATCGGTCGCATTTAATTTCTATTAAAGTTATTTTTGGTGCCTTTTTGCTTGTATTAGAGAGGGCAGCTGAAGAAAGACAGGTAATGTTGGAAGTAAAGAGTGGGGGTTGACATACAGCAAAGGGCCGAGGAGGATTTGAACCTACGACTGCTGCGATGAGGACTATAGCCTCCATATGTGGAGCAGGCAACATAGACGCTAGGCTATCCAGCGCCCCTTCAGAGCATTTCATTTGTAACTAGAATAATATTAAAGTTTAAATTCTGATATTGTGACAACACTAAAATACTTTCAAATGACTCATCAGAGGTGATGACAGTGATTTAGCTCCAAATAAAAAGTTGGGAATCGCTGTGTAGTGATATTAAACACACAAACCTGTTTTATTTCTTAAAGTAACAGAAACACGAGACAGTTATTCAACATCTTTTATTAATGTTCTGATCATTGTTTCAGTTTTAATAGAACTATGCATAAAAAGTGTCAACAGATACTTCTATAGAAATATAAGAGCAGTTATAAATATTACAAACAAACATCCTGCAAGTTAAACACATTCACCTTCTGACAAACGCATGGAGGCTGATCAATGTTCTCCACACACCTGAGACAATAACCACCTATCATTAAATCACAGAGTCAAGGCTTCCCTCAGCTGTGATTACAACACACTTCCTGTTACACCTGTCTGCTCCCATTGTTTTCAACTCCTCTGTTGAGTGACAGACAACACACAAGGACACAACCTTGATTGTGGACCGTGAGAAACTTCACTCTGACATTAAGATCTGATGATTACTGAGAGGAAAATGTAACTTGATTACACCCTGAGTCTAAATTAAGTTAGGTAAAGGTAAACGTTTGACGCACAATGATTCATCTGAGGTGTGAGAACTCTGTGATGTCACAGGTTGAAACGTAGCAGCAGTTTATCCACATCAAACACGTTATGAGCTCAAACTGAAGGAGAGCACAGTTCAAATATTATAAAAATAGATGTGCAGGGTTGAATATGTTAACGTCACCGTACAGTCTAACCTCTGGATCATTACAGGACACTGAGCGGACCACTGGACTGCAGGAAGGAGTGCAATGTCAGTCTGTGTCCACTATGTGGTGCTAGAAGAAACAATAGCACACACTGGACATTGTGCATTATGTCAATGCTTACTTCTTAAAACCAGGAGGTGGCGCTACAATTGACATGTAGAGTCAACAATCCAAAACTTTATCAAACAGGACGTTTGAGGTAGATTGGACATTTTCTTTTTCGAGATAAAACCGCCTCCTGTTTCACGGTGAAGGAGAAATTCACTATGGCCGTGCTGTTCAACAAAAATAAAAACAAACCTTTAAATAAATATTTAACGACCTGACAGCTCACTGAACAAGCTTCAGGTGAATCAGATGAAATCTGTGAGGAGTTCATTTAAGCGCAGCTCCTTTACATACAAAAATAAGCCTAAAACACCCACAGGACTTTTAAAATGTTTGATTCCTCCTTCTCAGTTCTGTGTGAGTCCGACGTGTTTATTTGTAGGTAAAGACATGATACACACGCTCCCACACTCTGTACATTAAGGTAAACTGGACTGTGGAGGATGCTCTGTGTAACATTGGGTGTCATAGAGCTTTTTAAACATGTGAAAATACCTTAAATACTGTTTTTCAAAATCTTCTAAAAGCTGTGCAAAGTACTTTTTGTGTTTTTAAAAGATACCATCTCCATCACCTAAATGATCGATAGTATCAAAATGTACTGAAGCTTAAAAAATCCAGATCTTCAGTCATATTTTAAATGAAAAGAGAGTGAAGTTTAAAATTCTGGTATCGGGATAACCCTGGTGCAAAGTTTAGACTATTTGAGCAACGTTAGCTCCTCCGAGATGAGATTCTCTTTGACGTGTAAAAACTATCTCTCATGTTTATAAAGACAGCCGGTTCAAAGAGGAGAGCTGCCTTATAAACTGAGATTGATCAACATCAGACACTCTGGGTCAGAGACGGGCAACTTTGATTCCAAAGAGAGCCACGTTCATTTGAACCTGACAGCTGGATGGTCAAACTGGAAGAAATATATGACACTATATCAGACTATTACAGTGACTTATAATTAAACTAAAGAAACACATATATAGCCTTTACCAACATTTACATTTTTAAACTCAAATGGAAAAGGTGACGCTCAATTTAATGAGCTCAACACAGTGCGATGTGCTATCTGTGCTATGGACAGAGTGTTTACTGATTATTAGGTACAACTCTATTTTCTTCCAATAAATTTAGTAATGCTTCCTAAAAAGATTTACAGAAACAATAAGAGCTAATGATCCTAACCCTAAACCCCTAATCTTTTCAATTCTTGCAACAAAAAAAAAAAAAAAAAAAAAAAATCCACAAATGAAAATGATGAACCTTTAAGGGTTAATTTGATTTGTTGTTGTGTAGGGATTTGGTCTTTGTGCATGGTGACTTTTTAGCAACTAAAGTTGAAATCCAAATGGCAGAATGCAGCATTTTTTCTTCGTAATTATAACTGATCTACATTTGAAATTGACCGACAGGCTGTTTTGAGTGGGGGGGGGGGGGGTTGCCAGTCTTGATGACAATTTAATTACTGTAATGCTGTCAAAATGTTCTACACCTTTTCATACCACATGTTTTAAAAAGATACAAACTCTGTTATTTTAATAATTGATAGTATCAAAAAGCGCTGAAGCTTTAAAACATAAAACCGTCTGTTTAATACGAGGTGTGTAGGAGAGGAATGAATCAGAAGTTTAAGTCAAACTCCAGCACACTGTCCATATTGCACCGTACAGAAAACAGTGGGCAGGAGTTTGCCTGCAATTTATGCTCATTCAAACAGGAAATGACACAATACTGGGTGTCTAGGTCTCTATTTTTAAACTCAGGTCTACCTGAAATGTGCAATAACGAGCACACAGTGCTGCAAAATGTTTATCTGTATCTAAAATTGTATACGACAGAACTTTTTTTATGGCTTTCAAAAAGAACCAACCTCTCCACATTGATATCAAACTGTCACAGCAGAACATGATTCCCCAGCATGTGTAAATGTACTATGTAGTGCTTCTCCGTCTATACAGAGCTAAAGTCCTGAGGTCACGCTCTCTACTATCTCTCTCTAAAAGTTCCTTCATCTTATGTAGTATGAAATCATGTTCCTGTCTGTGATTAAATTATCAGTTTATAAAAATATTCAGTTTTAATCCAGTTTAACCAACGTGGCAGGTTTAGTATTTCTATAAAAGGATCAAATATGTTTGTTACAGTCATGTCTTTCACTCCACAGGCTACTGTCTGCTCAGTTAGTGACCTTTAACCTGAGCTGCCGGGGCAGATGAAAGCTATTGTTCATTAATTAACACAGGTTTAGAGTGTTTACTTGTTGTAAACTTCACTTGGTGTGTGTGTTGGTGTCAGAGGTCTTTAAAGGCACAAAGCTGCACCCTCTCCTGCCTGTACACTTCCAGCAGGGCGGGGTCTCTGAGCACACTCAGTTCGTGCTGTCTGTCAGCTGACCTGGAGAAGTCGTCGGGTCCCTCTCCACAACCCCCCTGCTGATGGAGACTGGGGTAACCCGGGTGGACCATGAGCTCTGCTGTGACCACGGGCTGATCGGAGTCCGACCCCCCGCCGGAGGAAGAGCCTGAGCGTCCTGCTGACAGCGCCAGATGGAGCGCCCTCTGCAGGTTAGACACAGACATGTTGTGGCCCATGGTGGTCAGTCCCAGGTACATATGGGGCCACCTGAGGACAACGAGAGGGTCAGACTGTGATTCATCCATCAGAGGAAGAGGGACTGCACACACACACTGATCTTATACACACACACACACACACACACACACAGATCTGACCTGATTCCGTAGCGTGTGAAGACGGGGATGGAGTCCAGAGCGTCTTGCTCTACCTGGTTGTAGAACCTGTGCAGGGGAGGGGGCAGCCAGGTGCAGCTGTGTAAACCCGCTTCAACTGGAACACGAGTGAACCTGATGCTGAGGTCAGAGAGCACCTGAGCAAACACCTCACGCACACCTGAAAGAGGTAACACTGCATCAGTTCACCGAACACAGCTGTCAGAATAAACAGTTTGTTTAGATTTTTAATTAACTCTGATGACGTGTTCAGCTTGTTGTGTCCTCTACAGCAGTGGCTGACGGTTACCTGGCAGGACGTGGACGTGTTGGTGTCCGTCCATGTGATGAGGCAGGTGACCTGTGAGCTCCATGAACAGCCTCACCTGAGCTCTGAGCTCCAGCTCCACCTGAGGAGCAAAAACACACCTGGGCCCAGATTCACAGAAATTCAGAGAATCCTCTCAGAGAACTCCTAACTTAGCTTTAAAGCATCAGAGCAGGGAGTCCTAGTTTAGGAGGGATGTATCAACATTGTCAGAGCTACTCTGAGCGAGGAAAGGACTCACACCTTTATCTTAATGAGGAGGTGTGGTCCACCCTGTTTCTAGGTATGACACATTTTTTTCAGAAGCTGCGATTGGTTGATCCAAAAACTAATCCGGTCCAGTCACAATGAAATGAACATCTCTGTTGAATAAATTGTGAGCCGTGTTTTAAAAGCATATAACCTACAAAATGTTTGAAGACATGCCCACCTGTGCAGCATCGTCTTCACATGCCGACAACTTTCATCAGCATGTGAAGGGCCTTTAATCAGGAGCCCTATTCAGACTGCCGTTTCAAGCAATGTTTACGCCTCTGTGACATTTTGCCTCCTATCTCAATGTCACGGAGGCGTCATGGGGGGGACGAAGTGAGCCCACCTCTGTACCGTCTTTGGAGGCAGTAACAGAGGCGTTACATACGCAAGATGGAATCAGCGAAGCCAGAGGGCGAGTGCAGCGCTGTGTGTGCATGTCTGACTGTGTGTCTATGTGGAGCCTTCCGCTGTGCCGTGCTTCCACAACGCAATGAATGTGAATTCACCTGGAGTTTAATCCACCTGTAGTTCATTACACCTGTAGTTCATTACACCTGGAGTTTAATCCACCTGGAGTTCATTACACTTGTAGATTATTAACGATACACCTGTAGATTTACACCAGCCAGCTGCTCATGAGAAAGCAACATATCCTCTGGATCAGAGGGTACCACAGAGATAAAATGGCGGTTTTCATCTCCCAGGTGTAGTCTTACCTGTTTCATGCTGAGCAGTCCTCTCTGCAGAGCCTGTCTGAAGCCCATCTTTCCATGGAAGAACCCTCGCTGGTTTACGAGTGTGGAGTCCGTCTGCAGACTCTCACACACGGGGACGCCCTCTGACAGGTTGGCATGGAGACCAATGGGGATGTTGTGTCTGACAGGGAGAGAGAGACTCTGTGATGTCATGTGGTGATGTCATTAACCACCTATAAGTAGACCTCAAACCTCAGTTTAACAAACAGTGATGATGTCTCAGACAAGGGGAAACAATTTGTCCAGCACACATTTTCTGCTGAACATCACACGTTTAACCCGGACAGGTGATGGCACTACCACCTGTTTTACAAACACTGATTTCTCAGAAATATGAAATCTCTTCAGTGCTCCATGTTTGTTGTTGGGTTGTCATATCAGAAACTTTGATATGATTCTAGTAAAATCTAATAATCTAATCTATATGGATGCCTGTCTGATACCACAGCAACAGAAATAGAAGTCTGTGAGCCCCATATCGGGTCATTTCTTGTTTTTAATGACCAAAAACTGTAGGCACACTCCAGCACAGTGTGTACATTTCACAAAAACATTGGCACTGTTTTTGTGAAATGCCCACAGTGTTCAGACAGTGTTGGTGCTAACAACAAGTAAGAAAGTATTGACAATTTTGACACCTGCTTTTGTTTGTTTTTGGTGCTGCTTTTTAAATGACTGAATGAAATGACTTTTGTAACACTTTCTGTTTAGTTTTGACGTTTTATTTCAGTTGTCGAGAGCTGCTGCACATTTTCAATGCTTTTTTCCTTTGATCGAGCATTAACGTTGTCCACACTATGATACTTTTCAATAGCACATTTTTTTTAAAATGGTAGAATATCTGTTATTTTAGGGATCGATTGCATCAAAATGTACAGACGCTTGAGTAAAACTCGAGATCTTCGGTCATATTTTCACAACAAGCAGCTTCGAGAGAAAGAGGGAGAGCAGCGACAGTCTGTTAAAATCTCTGGTGGACAATACTGAAGTTTCTCAAGTTATTTTGGCGTCTCATAAAGATGCAAAAGTGACGTTTATGTCTCTTACAAACGGAGAGCACACTGTCTAAAATGCACAAAAACACTGGCGACATTTTGGTTAACGACAAGCTGTCAATGTTTCTGTGCAAATTAAACTGTCTGCTATTTTTAGTAATTAAAAACAAGAAAATTATATTGGACGTCTTGGACTTATTTTGTTGTTACCATGGTATCAAACAGGTATCAATATGGTTTAATATTTACTAGCATCGTATCAAAGTTTAAAATTCTGGTATTATGACAAGCTTATTTAGCATACTAACAAAAGTACTTCCTGTAACATGACACTGTAGATTTAATGTGAAGAAGAGAGAATATTCCACAAAACTAACACACACACACACAGTGCATTCTGTAACATCTCCATTATCATTAACCTTTTAGCGAGATCAGCAGCATCCTTGGCGGCGGCAGCGTTGACCAGCAGGGAAACGTTGGACAGTCCTCCGGCCTGGAAACAATCCACGATGCCCTGGTTCCTCCTGGGACAGTAACCAAAGTCATCTCCCGTCACCACCAGCATCATCCTGCTCTGTGGCATCTTCTCTGCTCTCTGAGGAGGAGGGGGGGGAGGAGGAGGAGACATGTTAGCACCCTTCATGAGCACACCTGACCAGGTAAACCGGCTGATCCATTCATCTGATCACTGATGGGGTTCAATCCCCGCCTCCACCTGTCCAATGTGTCAGAGAGCCACTGAGCCAACCTCTGAAACACAGACAAGCTCCTGACTGAGTAAGGTTGTCAAAATGTTTTTGTACTTACAAAAACTGAGTTTCCTATAAAATAATATAATTTTGTTATAATGTCGTCAAACTTTCATCTTTCTCTCGATTAAGAAATATGACTGAAGACCTGAAATTTTTTTTCAGTTTCTGTTATTTTTTGATGATCTTGATCATATTGTTCAAAAACAGATCGTAAATCAAAGTATCAAAAATCTGACGACCCTAACCACTGAATTATTCCCATTTTGTCTCCAGTATAAAGAAAAGCCTGTATCTATAGGCTCTAATCAAAGTTTGGCCTTTTAGAAACATCATGTGGGTGTAAGAACCTGAAGGACCCAGTGAGCCCTGAAGGTATTTGTTGAGTTACTTATCAGTCATAGTTAAACACAGTGAACACCTTTAAGCCAAACAGAAACACCTCATCAACCAGGCAATATACGTCACACTGGAGGCTCATCCACAAGGGAGTTTTCAGACAGATAACTTTCTCAAGGGAAAGTAATTCACAGATCATTTTTTCATAGCTGTTGTCTCCATGGTGAATTTTACGAGCTTGAAATAAAATAGACTTTTAATTTGATAATTATTACACCAATCAGCGCTGTGTGTATAAGATCCCTGAGAGCTGCTTTTTGTATGTTGTGCAGACAGTGCTGACAGGACTGAACACCATGGTGACAGAGGGCCCTCTGCTGGACAAAACTCACAATGACACCAGTCTGAACCAGTCCAAGGATTGTTTTCTGTTTCTAGTTCTGTATAGAGATGCAATGATTGTAAAAACCAGCGCAGATACTGATACTGATGTCTAAAATAACAAATTAGCTTTAAGACAATTGCAATACAGACACATTTGGGATTTTTTCTTCTTAATTCTTCGTATCTGTTTTTTTTCTCTCTCAAATGAGCTGTGATTGAAATTTCACTGAACATGTCTTACAAACTGCATGTCTCTGATCTTCACAGAGACGCTGAGTCTCAAACCCTGACCACATTTCTACAACAGGTGACTTCTTCACACTCTGAATCAGCAGTTCAATAAACTAGCTTACCATCTTAAAATGTATACAACACAACAGACAGACATCGCCTACTGGCATCAGTGCCACATTATGGGCCAATGTTTGTCAACAAAGCCGATATGAGCCTATAGTATTTTTTTACCCATACATCAGTGCGTGCCTACTTCAAAAGTTTTGTATTGATTCTCATCATCAAACAAATGGCAAAAAGCCGCCCGCCTTGACAGAATGGAAACCCACTTTTTCAGAGGTTGCCATCATAATTGTGGAATTTCGACGGTGTGCAGGAGGTTACCTGCAATTGTTGAAAACTGAAAACGATAAATGACCCAATATTGGATGTCTAGGATTTCTTTTTTGGTTGCTCTGGTATCATGATGACCACACAGCAAACATGTAGCATGAAAGATATTTAACATTTATGAGACATCAGTTTATGTTGATGTTGTGTTACTTCTATCCTCCCTCCTGGTTAAGGTGTGTTGTTCAGTATTTTCTGCAGTTGTAAAAACATAAAATGAAGCCGTGTTGTCTGAAACCTCATCAATGTTTGATGCTAGTGGTTTGAGAAGGTTACAAAGGACTTTCTCTACTTATACAAGGTGGTTATCATGGTTTTAGAAGCTTGAAACTTGTCAGACATTAATTCTACACTTCGTGTTTACAGGGCAGGTTGCTGCAAACTAGTCATCAAAGTCTATCACAGCTGTAATATTTGGGTTTCAAAATGAGAGCAGAGATACAACTTTCAGCCAAACTAAACCAAGCAGACGGAAAATAAGAACAAACCTGAGAAAGATGGATAAAGTTCTGATCCAAGTGCAAACATGTAATGACTCCAGAGAGCTCAGTGAAACAGTAACATGAAACAGACCTGTAATAAATCTGTGTTTCACAGGAGCTGCTGCTGTGTGCTGCTGTGGAAAGGTTAGCGGTAATCTGCTCTGTATGCCATTATACACAGATAACATGGAGGATATAACATTAAAAACAGCTGCAGAGCTCAGAGGAGAATCAGCTCCTCGTCTCTGATTCAAACATTTGAAACCGGCTTCGTGTTTGGTTTATTCACCAGCCGGTTTACCGTCCTTTAACCCGCCACAGTCTCTGATCCGCAGTGACGCGCACAGCTCAGTCCCGCCGGTTTAAACCAACATAAAACACGTCAGATTTATCTTAATTGATCTCTATTTTACCCATTTTATCACACACTCCTGCCCAGGAAGTCCATAGCCTCACAGAGACGATGAGAGAAGCTCGACTTCCGACTAAAAACGACCGGAGTTTAATACGTTTTTACGAGCAGGCTGTATGAAACTACACGACGCCCCCTGCTGGAGGAACAGGGCGACTGCAGAAGAGATCAACCTCAACATCAGACGACCGCCCCCTTTCAAAGTTCATATCAGCAGGCTATACTCATAACGCCAATGAAGCTGGGTTTTTATATGAAAAATAAACGTAGGTTTAATCATATCTTGTAATTCAGTTATTTTAAAGAAAAAAACAGTTTCTCTCCTGCTCTTCTTTCAAATTCAGATCTTATGTTTAAATGTGTGTTCAAACTTCAGACGTTTGTGAAATGTGAAAATGTGTAATGACATTATTTTTTCTTTAATCTACTATTGTTAACATGAATATAATTCATCCTTAATCTTACTTGAAACATTTTTTCCCATTGGTTAGGCAATAACTAAGAACAGCTTTAACATTTGCGCTAATTAATCCTAATTGTATTCACACTTGGAATATATCCTTTATTCTCAAACTTTGACAATAGCCTACAGTAAACTTTAGAAAGTCTAATGAAGAGAAGTGTTTTTTAGCTCTTATTGTGAAAATATCATAACGGAATCTGAGGGGGTGGGGTGGGTGGGGGGGGGTTTCTACACGTCATCCTCCTTCAGAAGAATTTGATCCTTACAGGACACCGTAGTGACAAATCCGCCGGCTCGGACCACAGACTGTAAAACTGTATAGCGGAACATTTAATTTAATTATTAACATATCATAACAACCCATCTCGCCGCCGGACACACACCGTAGGCCTACTCACCGTTAGTTTACCGTAAGAACCGTTTTGTTGAACGTACCTGCGCTGACAGCCTCTGTGAACACCGCACCTGTACTGACGTATGGTACTGACAGAGTGTATCTTACAGGTGGCTGCAGCCCAGCCAGGTGTGCTCACGTAATGGAAACACAGTTTAAACAGGATCCAGGACCTGAAGCCAGAATTCAGTTCGTTACCAAATACACCTGTTAGTGTTTGTAGGTGATACATAAAACCTTTTATCAAAACGTGTCGCAAACTTTATACAGAAAACTCTTTTGAGAATATTTTATCCTGTTCCATGTAAAGAGAAAAAACTTAATTCAAACTTTATTATTCTATAGATTTTTTTCCTTAGGCCTACCTGTAAAAACGGATATTTTGTTGTCACCTTACTTCTGTATTTTCTTGGTTTTATATTGTAGTAGGCTATGGTTACATATAGTTGATTATTTAAAATCAATATTGTTTATGTGAAAAAATGAAAAAGCTTACAGCACCTGGTATTCCCAGGCGGTCTCCCATCCAAGTACTAACCAGGCCCGACCCTGCTTAGCTTCCGAGATCGGACGAGATCGGGCGTGTTCAGGGTGGTATGGCCGTAAGCGATTACTGTGTGTAGAAACGGTGTTTTTAAAGATGTGTTCCTCACATTCTTCAATCAGGACCTGAAGTCCTGCCCACTGTCTACATTTCACAAATAGACATGTTTTTTGTTTAATTTAGGAGTTTGTCTGCATTTTCTTGTGATTATAAATCACCCAAATATTTAATGCCTATAGGAGTTTTAAATTCAGGTCAGCCTATCATCCCCTTGTGCTGATATATTCGTCACAATAAAATGTAAAAGAAAAACGTGTTTCTGATGGAAATGTGTCCTAAACTTCTCACACACACACACACACACACACACACACACACACACACACACACACACACACACACACACACACACACACACACACACACACACACACACACACATTCTGTAAATCTTTGACATTGAAAATGTAAAGACCACTTTCCACCAGCGTGCTGTAAACGCCTCATCTGACATCGACCCCGAGGCAGAGCATTTACAGGCATTATAAATACATGTAGCCTAAAGAATGACTTACTCTTTATGCTGTTTATTTACTTTTGTCTCCTTCTTCAGTCATACATGTAGAGGCACAAATAGTCTAATAAATTCAGTCTGTTTTTACTAAAACAATTCACAGGAGCAAAAAATTAAAAAGATTCTGAATCAACCGCTTGAAGGCTGACTCCTGTTGATATTAATTAGCTTCAACATGGATTAAATCAGCTTTTCACAGTTTCACAGAACAGTCGAAAAACGAGGCAAAACTGGACCAGCATGAAAACTTACCTTTTCACTTGATGTGCTCCAGAGTCCCTGATCCCAAATTAATTTTAAATTAATCGTACAACAACCTGAGACTGAGTTATATGTATAGGCTACTTGTTTACTCCTTAATCAACCAAAAAGGGACCAAAAAGATAATAATGATCTGTTTTCAAACGAGATGACAATCCATCTGAGTTCTGAAAAAAACATGTATTTTTCACTCTGCCTGGTCTGAAGTCTGACCTCTCTGAAGGAGAAATGAAACAGTCAATGAAAAATCGTTTCAACAGAAGTTGACTCATGTGCGTGTCACCAGAAAGTCCTCTATTTGCATGTATTTAGCCATGACAACAGACCTTTAAATCACCTCCATCTGATACCCAAGTAACAGTATACAGCTCTGGACAAACTTTAAAGAGATAGATGTCATGACTTATGTTTTAAATTAACTTTTTAAAGTTTTGTGTTTGAGGAAAATGAATTATTTTGTTTTCGACTGTATGCAACTTAATCCATTCTTCCAAATAAAATATTCCCATTTATTTTGTTTTCAGAAAAGAAGACTGGATAAGTAAACAAAATAATACAGGATTTGTCAAATGGCGAATAATGCCACACACACTAGTTCATGTCCATTTTAAACACAGATTATTAATGTTTTAACTTAAGAAGTGAACTGAAATCTCTATTTGGTGAAAAACCGGCTGGTTCTGCCTCTCCACAGATCTTTCAAATGGCTTTGGATCAGGGGCGTCTGCAGGATTTCTGGGTCCCATGAAAAGATCTCACATTAGCCCCCTCCACCACAGCCTCAGTCAACTCTGAGATATTATTATAACCACACCTCCATCGCACGAAGGACTCATTAAAAGAGTTAAATTAAGGCTTGCAACATTTTACACCTTTTGACAACACACAGTTTAAAAGGATACGATCTATTTGATTTGAAAGGTGCACTGTGTAGACTTGGTAGAGAAATTTGAATGTTGGAGAAGTGAAACAATTTTATGCTTTATTTTCTGAGCTACACAAAATGTATTTAAAGGAAAAAACGTACTGAAGCGTTAAAAAACTACATCAAGAGAAATGAATCCCTCAAAAATTGAATAGGCAGCATTAGGATTTGTGCCTTTGCGCCAATGCACAAATCCCAACTTTGTCCATGTTCTTGGGCTATTTCGACAGTGTGCAGGAGCCATTTTTAATTATAAACAAGAAAATACCCAATGTGGGGGTCTAGGACTTCAGTTTATTTTACAATAGTTTTTTTTCCAGAGTTAACAATGAAGTTCATTTATTTACCAGTTTTCCCTTTACTTTGACATTTATCACTAAGAGAAAATCAAACCCAAAACAAAAACTATATTTTGTTTTGAAATGATTCAAGGCCTCTTTCTCCACTGTGACCCCGTGTAGCCAGTGAATCTTTTGTGAATTGTTAATTAGCTCTAACAGATGTCATCTCTCAAGTGTTCACCAGAGACAGGAAGGAAACAATGCTGCTTCTTTCGATGGCTCATCATGTGATCCTCGAATGAGTTCATCATCAGGTGTACCCGTGTTGAAATTCAACAACCCTTGAACAAAACGAATCCATCATGTAGAGAAGCTGTTTGAAGGAAAAACCTGGAGTGGTCTTTTCATTTCTCCAGAGCTGTATATGTTGAAGTTAAGTTTAAGGTTGCCCATTAAAGTGAAATGAGATGAAAACTTTTAAATTAGCAGAAAATCTGTAAAACAAACAGGTGACATCACATTCTCTGTGTTTGAAGATTCTCACTACAGCTGTACTTCTCATTCTAACAGTTTGTTCTGTGTAGTATGTAATCACTGTTACTCATGAATGACAGACTTCCTGTTAGCATCCACACAGTGAAACATGGTGATGCCTAAACACATGAATCATTTCAGTATTAAGACTCAGAAAAAGAACAGATTGAAGCAGAGCAGCTCACAGCTCGGCCTCCATCAGAGTAGCAAACTGTGCAGAGAGACACTGAAACCTCTGCTGAAGTTAGAAAAAGAAAGAAAGTTCTGTTGAATTAAACTGGCAAATCAGTTTCCACACATTTATTTATTTACATACTGGTAGGATTTGAATGCACTGACTCTAAAGTGATCCCAGCGGCACCAGCAACAACAGACTGCACACAGAAAGGTTGTCAACATGTTTGATACTCTGATTCTTTTTGATACCACGTTTCAAACAATACAATCTCCATTATTTTTCAAATAAGTTTCAAAAAGTAACAAGGCTTTAAAAACCACCCAAAATATTTGAACTCATATTTTAACCAAAAGCTGCGGCCAGAGAGAGAGAGCATTGTCTAAATTCTACAAAAACGTGTGAAACATTGCCAACACATTTGTCTAATTAAGACTTTGTTTGTCAGGAGTTTGTTTATGAATTTAATTAATTGATAAAACACAAGAAATAACCCAATATGAATGCCTAGAACTTCTATTTCTGTTGCCGTGGTATCAAGCAGGTTACTATAATGTTTGATTTGTACTAGAATCATATCGTGGTTCAAAATAGTGATAACCCTCTAGCACCGATATTTTTCTTCAAACACATCATCAGTCTGTATGGTGACACAGTCTATGAAAAGAAGTACACTGTGGCCCTGCAGGAGGAGCCAGCAGGAGTCCAGCTGTTAGTTGTGCTCCTTCATCCACTGCTCGGTCCACTGCACGACCTGCTCCAGGTTCTGCTCCAGGTCCTCAGGACTGTTGCTGGGCAGCTGGTGGACGATCTCATGGCTGTACGCCTCCATGGCCTCCTCGTAGATGGTCTGAAAGATCTCACACTGCACGTTGTCCTGCAGCTTCTTCCCTGTGTAGCCCCTGGAAGTGAAAACACAGGAAAGAGTTGACCTCAGAGACACACAGGAGCAATGATAGGGGGGTGATCCAGTGTTTCCCAAAGAAACATTTAGTTTTTGCACAGCACAGAATCAGCAGCAAGCAGCTGTACATTAACATTATTAAAACAAAGACATGAGATGCTTCAGTTTTGATAAGAGAAAGGCACCTCAACCAGTGCATTTACAAGAGGAATGTAGGGACAGTGGACCTCATCTCTCCCTTTCTCTGAAGCTGATGTGATTCTGCTCTGTCTAATCTCTCCTCAGGAGTCAAGAGGGAACCTTTTTTTCTTTTTAAACAAGTTTTGTTGTGTTTCACGGAGCCGTGAATTCCTCGCGCGCACCTGCACTCTCATGTACTCACTCTCTCCCCCGTTTTTTCTCGCTCTTGTTCTGTCATGCACGCAGCAATTTTATGAATAAATGAAAAAATTAAATATATACTTGGGCGGTCATAAATGTTCTTGGGCGGCCCGCCCAGGTATCGTCTATGTGTGGGAAACACTGATCTGTAACTAAAATAATCATAAAGCTCCACACACACGCACACACACGTTCTCCCTTACTGGCTCCACCGATCCCGTCTCGCCCGTGTAACACCACTATAACTACCTCTGATGACAGCACAGATTTACGTTCATATTAAAGGAGAGACGACGCATACTTATCACGCCTTGAAATGGCAGTGTATTAAAGTGGTTATATAGAAAACCTTTTGTTAGTCATAACTATTGTGTACAGGGGTTTTGTTTATATGATGGGTGACGAGGTGGCCAGGAAATTAATGGTACAGGATTAAGAGGAGAATATATGAATGATAAAGAGGAGGTAAATGTGTGATGAAGAGGTGTCGATGAAGAGGAGCTTACCTGTTCTCGAGCCGTGTGTACAGCTGTGTGTTGTCTGTGCGCAGGACGAAGACGATGTGAAACCAGCGTTCAGGAAACAGATCACAGCCGTGATAGTCGACAATCACTCCTCCTTCCTCCATCTGTTCATCCAGCTCGTCCACCACCTGCAGGGGTCACATGACACAGTGTTTACACCTGCACCAAAGTCACATGACTACACTAGAACGACAGTTTGTGCTACGTGTGATTGGACGTATTCACAGCATAAACAAAGAGAGGTCAAGAACATACTGCAGAGCAGAAAAGAGAATACCACAGCTTCATTAACTTTCACAAAGATCGAAACAGTCCCTCACTGGTCGTGGGATATAAATGTCATCACACCACCTGCTCAAATTCTCCTGAATATTATAGAATATTTCCTGCTGCGTTCACACATAGGCTAACCCTGACTTCTTTTGGTGAATCGACTAAGGGTTTTGTTTGTAGTCTGCATAAGTCTTACAACACAGAAAAGAGCTCCGTTTCAAGTTTGCTCCCCTTGTGACATCACAGTGAAATTCTGGTAAAAAAAAATCCCCTCCCCTCCACTGATATCTCCACCCATGGACTCCAATCCCAGTCCACTTTTGCGCAAGTCTGCCATTTTTATTCTTGCTACAGAGGAGTGATGAAAACGGAGCGTTCTGAGAGAGCTGGTTTATACAGGGTCACAAACCTCCTCTGCTGCTTGATTCATGTTATATTTTGACCAAAGCACAGCACAGATGTTTCATTTAGACCACCGAGGACTGTTTGAAAAGGTGGCAAGGTTAACCCTAAAGTTACCATGGTAACAGAACATCCTGCGTAAGAGAACAGAGCTGAGGATCAGGAGGATCAGGAGGAACAGGTTCAGGGTTTGTATGTGCAGTTAAACTCACCCTGTCCTCATCCAGAACGGGACACTGGTACTCTTCATCGTAACCGTCATACAGCTGTCCTGTTGAAACAATTACATATTAAAATAGCCTCAGCATGACCCTGACATCTAGATGTTTTATGTTTTGTATGTGGTATTAATGCAGACAGTAAAAATTCTGAGTGAAAACATGAATCAAGGCTGAGGCAGCACAGTTACAACCACAGATGAGTGAACTTAAAGTCTGTCCGATGTTTGTTTCAGTCTGATCTAACAGTCACACTTTTGCAGTGTTTACCTTCTTGAGCCAGGTCTCCGATGTTAACGTAGGTCAGTCCTGTCTTCTGAGCCAGCTCCTTCCCTAACGTGGTCTTTCCCACCCCAGGGGTCCCTGCAGGAGAGAGCATGATATCTACGTTATACAAAAACAAATTTATTGTGTATTTATTTTATGTACTTCTCCTCTGTCGCCCCCCGGTGGTGGAATGAACTTCCAAACTCCAGTGGATCTGCAGAGTCCCTCTGCACCTTTAAGAAAAAGCTAAAGAGCCAGCTCTTTCATGAATACCTACTAACTTAATGATGATGGTCTCCATATTATTGATGATGGTTGTGACGATGGTTTTTGTTTGATAACGACGACTTATAAGATGGTTTCTATACTGATTAGAGCTCTCAGGAACTGCCGTCAATGTTGTGCTTTGTCTCTGGTCACTTCCTGTCAGCACTTGTGTGTCCAATCAGACTCAAAGCTGATTGTTTGCCCTTACTGACATTGTTCCCTTTTTTCTAGATCCTTGCTTGTGTTGTACTTACTCTCTGATGAACCTCACTTTGGATAAAAGCGTCTGCTAAGTGAATTGTAGAATTAATGGGCTGCTGGTGGCCTAATGGTTAGTTTGTGTGTGCCCCATTTACAGAGGCTGTAGTCCTCAGAGCGGTCGGCCAGGGTTCAAATCTGACCCGTGGCTGCTTTCCTGCATGTCATTCTCCACTCTCTCTCTCTCTGCCCAATTTCAGACTCTATACACTGTCCTAGCTCTCAAATAAAGTCATAACCTGCATCTTAAAAAAAAAAAAAAAAAAACAGCACACAAAAAAACATGCATACATTTAGAACCGTCTGTATTCAAGATGAAGAAATACTAAATACATCATCATATGAGACATGGTCAGAGTTTGTAGAAGAGACAATACAATGAATTGTGTGATGATGTGAAGATGAGCTGGTGCTGATAAATATTTGAATAAACTCCTCTATACCTGTGTGAGGATAATAATGTTTAGATTTTTTCATTAAACTTAAATTCTTATTAAAAAACTGTAGACCTGTCATGTTCTTTTTGTTTTGTCCGAACCACAGTCCTGTTTTCATTTTACAAAAGAGATCATCAATGCTCTGAAAGTTCATTTTCTGTCTGCCAGACAAACACACATGGTACACACTGTTTATTGATGGGATGTTAAATGTGTGTAGCAGGTGGCTCAGAATAGAATAAAGGAGGGAAACATTCATTTTGATCTGCAGCCACCTGAAGATTCAGATCCCTTGAAGCAGGTAGGTGCAAACCTGATAGTATACAGGTGTACACAGGAGCCTCGGTGTAGCCAGATAGTATTAGGTTCGCTCATCAAGCTTGCAAATATACCAGCCGATAGCAGGCCAACAGATATCAGGTTTGATCTCATCCAGTGAGTCAGGACAGGACTTAAGGGAGAGTAGTAATGGATAGCGTGCAATATCACCAGAGAGGGAGAGATGTTTTAGTTTATCTGAATCAGGGACAGTGTAGACAAAACAAAGTCTCAAAAGAGAAGACATGCTTTGTACCAGATTTAGCTAACTAGCTCATTTCCACCTGTTTTTCATGGGCAGGTGATGGCAAGAGTAAAACACAAATCAACCACGTCATAAGAAAAGAAAGACATCCAACAATATAAAGATATTAAAACATTATGTACACGTTTCCCTGAGCTGTAAAAGGTTGTTGTGATGACACATTAATGTTTACAAGACTGGTGACTTCAAATCCATTTAAAGTCCTTTTTGAAAGTGCAGAAGTTTGTGCAAAGTTTCAGACTCGTTGGAAGATTATTCCTTTCTTTAATGGTTTTAAAAAACAAAACCAAATTGTGCTAAAGCGTGATGTAGTAGTGATTACCATCACTGCTGTGCTCGCTCCTCTTTTCCACAATGTATCTGTGCTCTCTTTATTACATTTAAAAACACATCTGAAGAAGGTACGTTTTATCCCCTGACTTTAAATACTATTAACATAACAGATTCTATGGTTTTGAAACAAGCGGTGTCGTAGATTTGGACAAAAACAACATCATAGATACAATTAGATAGACAGCAGAGTTTTATACACCTGTAAGAGGTGTTGCTCACCTGTTAGCAGAATGTTTGGTCGCTTCCTCATCTTCATATCTCGTTTCTGTTAGCAGCAGCAGACACGTGTTCTGATATCCGGGGACCTGAAATACAGAATAAATGGTTTTACACACGCATGACGATCCGGAGACAAACGTGAACCTGCACCGCAAATGTAAAACAAAACACACCTGGATGGAAGGAAGGTGAAAATATCCAACACTTACCTCTTAAGTTGATGTTTGCTGTCACTGCAACCTGAGCAGGATGCTGCCTCTCACAAACAGTGCAGTAAACCGATTGAGGCTTCACGACAGTTTACGGCATTACATAGCCAGTTAACGGCTCAGATACCAGAGTTTAAATAGATGAACTATTTGCCTCAGAGATAAATTAACTCTAATAAAACAAACCTACATGCACAGCTATATTAAAGTTTAAAAGTTGTATATCTGTGTTTAACCCCTCACTGGGAGTCACTCACTAGGTTTTATTAAGGAAGTCTGCTGCTCACACAGATGTTTAAACGAGGTAAGTTTACACACTGGCAACATGTTAGCATGTTAACACCAACTAACGTTTGTTTGAGTTAATTTAACTAGTCGTCCAGTCTGCTGTCAACATGTGAGTGGGTTTAAATTACAGCACACCATCGTCTGCACACATTAAACAAGTAAAATGTAGGTTTATCATGTACCAGAGAGTTTACGTGTGTTGTGCTCCTGCTCTGCTCGAAGTGGTGACCGTGTTAACTGGTGACTTTCAGCCGAACGTGTGTGTGGTTGTTGTAGTAACAGACAGATGTTGAAAACGGAAAGAGTGCTCGTCGTTGTGGCTTTTTTCATCATAATGTTCAATTGACAGATATGAAACTAAGAGGCTTTCGCGAAGACTTTTCCGCTTAAAACACATTTTGTAACTTCGACAATCACTGACGCACTTGGCTGAAACTTTTGTCACCAGTTAACACGGTCACAAGTTCAAGCGATACAGTTATCTTCCTACAGTACCCAAATATGATGCGGTGTAAACATTGGATAGCCACCCACTGTGCTGTGAGGCTGTATGATGACACTTTGAATGTGTCTTATTAACTGTGTCTTATTAACTGTGTCTTATTAACTGTGTCTTATTAACTGTATCCGTAAAAACAGTCTCGTGTGTTGTTTTGCTGTAGCAGACGTGCTGATTGGTTGATTGTAAAACTGCTTGATAGATTGATTGGATTATATTGACAGACAAAGACATTTTTACTTGTGTCACAGCAGCTCCATTTACAACAGGAAAAAAAATAGAAGATATAAAAATGTGTCAACATTCAAATAATAAACAAATATTCAGATGCTTTTAAATATCTCTTGCTATGGGATTGATCTCCATATTTAGGATTTACTGGTGTCCTAAAGAGTGTTTTAGTCTGACCTTATTAAACGTGGTCCCTGAATCTAAGGTTTTTATGGTCATAAACAATTCATATTCATATTCAGAGCGTGTTCAGGGTCTGAGGTAATGCTGCTTACATGTTTTTATTGAAGACGGCTTATTCAGAGAGTCTGTGGTGGGGTTGGCATTCAGTCTTTGAGAAGATTTTTCATTTGGTTGAGCGTCTTATATTTTAAAGTGCTGGACAGAAACATACACACAACAAACAATGCTGGACCCTCCTGTATGATCTGATTACTGGTGGATGGCACAGCGCTTATACTTTGCATTAACAATAGAATAACTTAGAATTGACTTCCCTGTACCATGCAAATATGCACCCTCAGCTGTATCAGACATTATAAATGGCCTCCTGTGTTATTCAGCTGTATCAGACATTAAAAACTATCTCTGTCTGTGTTATTCATCTGAATCAGAAATGATAAAATGTCTTTTTCTGTGCATTTCAGGCTCTGGGTGTTGCTTGGTGCTGCTCTTGGAGTGAAGCAGCTCAGTGAGGATGAACAAACTGTCTGTGGGAGAGAAAACGGCTCAAAGCAAGGTCAGTATTTTTAATTATCTACACCACAGTTTGACCTTAGAAATGTTAAACTCATCAAAAGCTTTCTGATGCACATATCTGAGAATATACTTTTTAGTCTGGCTGTTTATTATTACTTTGACGTGTGATGCAGTTGACTTTAAATTCAGGGCATGATATACAGTTTTTTCTGATGAATCTTTACTAATTAGTGTCTGATTGTGTTTCTAACAGCTGAACCGCTGGGTGGATCCGTCCTTCTCTGAGTTTCCGGCTGAAAATTTCTCTCTGCCTGTGAGGAGAAAAGGGGGTCAGAGTTTAAAATCCCAGTGTGAACCAAAGAGGAGCAGGAAGAGGAAAGGAGAGAGCAGCGGCTCAGAGGTTTTACAGACCTCTCTGCTCAAAGAGTTGACTCAGAGGAACCAGGATGAGTCCTGGGTGGACAGATACTCACCATGCTCACAGGTCAGCAGCATCATAGGGTGGTCATGGTACCAGAACACCAAATTGAGACGATATTGTCATGTTATCCAGGAATTTAAACCTCTTCTGCTAAACTGCTAATACTACCAAATGGTATTTAATATAAGTGACTGAATGGTAAAGTGAGCTGACTTCATCTAACAGGTTATCAAGTCTGGACAGATAACCCTCAGTTGTTAACTGGTTATTGTCTGGTTAATCCTGACCAATAAAAATCAGGGAAATCATAATATTAGCTAAGAATAAAGTTAAAGTAAGAACATCCAACTTTTTGATCCATTAGATGTCGCCCTTGAGCACCAGCACAAAACTATAACAAACTGCTGTTTGGCGACACCTGTGCTATTCTGAAGAAGTTATGAATGAGAAAGCATTATTAAGCCCAAGTGGCTGACAAAATTGTCGTTTGCTCGAGCTGCAATTGCCTGTGGCTGGCATTGTTGTTAGCAGGCTAAAGTTAGCACACTTTGGTTAACTCAAAGCTTCACATTATAAAATGACCTGATCTAAACAGACTTACTGCTGTTAGGGTAAATAGTGAGTAGGCTATGTTATTCTTCTTCTTCTCTAGTCCTTGACTAAAACAGCTTTATACACAAGGCCTTCCCGTCCATGTAAACATGATGTAAACACGGCTCTGACAACAATACAGCTTGCGGGACTCATGCCTCTCTGTCATTGTAAACAGTCATGACTCAGAGAGGTATTTATTTGATTTATTTTTTACCTATACTTTCATTTAAACTTTCATTTACCTTTGTTTTTAATAAAGAAAACACTGCAGATAAGAGGTCAACATACATGTGGTGGAAAATTATCATATGACATTATATAAATTAATTAAACATCAATAAATTAAAAACACAATCCTTAATGCTATAGTGAAAAAAACAATACTAACATGTGACTTATTTGGCCACAGGTCATTACTCTTTACAAATCTCATTAAAAAGTGACACTGCTCATTACTTTTTTAATTATATGTAGTAGATTAACAGTTTAGTGAACGGTTTCAAAAACAGTGAAGTTGTTTTTTGCAAACTAACATTTAAAGTTGTTCAATTTTACATACGTTGTCAACAGTTTTAAAGTGAATTCTGTGTTAAATTTGTTAATTTTTTAATCTTTTTGCATTAATCACAACAATAGTATTAGTTTTATAAAAAAATATTCAATCATGGAGTCCAAAAATTAGATAAATGTCTGTGATGGTAAAATAAGTGCATTCAAGATTCTGTTTCATCAATACAGAAATTAAATTTAATTGAAATATCAAAACATTTTGCAAAGATTTATTGTGTGTGTGTGTGTGTGTAGGCTGAGCTGGCGGTGCACAAGAAAAAGATTGAAGAAGTGGAGAACTGGATGAGAGTTCACACCAACTCCTCACAGGTATCATGGTTCATCTTTTGTTCAAATTATAATGTGTTCTGATTTTACATGTAGAGATTTAATTAACGATAGATCAAATTAAAACGAGCAAATTCCCGTAGTCGTGCGAGAATGGAGTTGTTTTTTTTTATCATACAGAGGTCCTGTTTAAACAACGTGATAATTTATAGTTTACCCTGAATCCAGCTGTCTGTGGAGGTTCTGCAAGCAGCTGTAGGCTCATCTTCATCGCTTCTGTGCTCGTCCACAGGGGGGCATCCTGCTGCTGACGGGACCATCGGGATGTGGAAAGACTGCCACAGTCCAGGTCCTGTGTCGGGAGCTGGGCCTCCGGGTTCAGGAGTGGACCAACCCCACCACTCAGGAGTTCTACAGCAGCAGTCAGCATGGTGAGGACAAAGACTGAGTCACCTGAGATACACCACTGATGTGTCTTCATCAATAAAATGGAAATTCATATAAGTGAGCAGAATTTGATGTTCTGGACTGCTTTATGTCAGATGTGTTTCTAATGAGGTTGTCAACATTTCCAATACTATAATACTTTTAAATAGCCTGTGTTTTAAAATCAGGCAATGTCTTTTATTTTAATGATCGATAGTATCCAAAGCTTTAAAAAGCTTAAGATCTTCTGTCATTTTTTTTATCTTAAAGAGAGAGAGTAGCGCAGGTTCATTTAAATTCACAGTTCTACAAATACTGATGTTTTTTAAGTCCTCTTGCCGTCATAGTGATGTTGATATCTCTTACAAACAGACACAGAGCAGAGGAGGTCACACTGTCTAAATTGTACAAATAATTTAACGAATCAGTACGTATAAGGAGTATGCCTGCAACTTTTGGTAATTAAAAACAATAAATTACCCAATTTCGGGCGTGTAAAACTGAAACATCAGAAGTGTGATGTGGTGTTGAACATACCATGTCATCAGTTTACATATTTAATGTAGTTATTGTAAAGTCAAGCCACAAGCTGTTAAAGTTAAAAACAAAAAAATACAGACCCACAGATCCTTTAATGACCTATTAATGGTTGTCTAGGACTTCTAGTGTTGTTGTCATGGTATCGAACAGGTACCATTGGGGTCTGATTTCTACTAGAAATATATCAAAGTTTAAAACTGTGGTATCGTGGTGACCCTGGTTTCTAAAATTTTGTAAATGTATTTGTGTGTTTTCTGGTGACTGCAGACTGACAGGTGTTAATGAAAAAGCTCCTTCCTGTCTCTGATTCTTCTTCTTCTTCTTCTGACAGACTGGAGGATGATGGACTTGACGTCCTCCTCCCAGTTATCCCAGTTCCAGGACTTCCTGCTCAGAGCCAACAGGTATACCTGTCTGAAGATGACAGGTGATGAAGGAGCCTCAGACAGAAAGCTCATACTGGTGGAGGTAAACACTACACCTACTCTCGCCCCTGTCTCAACATGTGATGTTAACCTTTTAATTGCATTATGTTATAATGAAAGGTTTGTTTTTCTTGACTTAATTTTAGTTCATCTTTTTAGATTTGTTATTTTGCCATCATGAAGTACCATCTACTGTATGAAGGATTGATTAACATGTGTGAATTCACCTGCAGTTTGACCCCCAGCTAGTGCTTGCAGATCCTTTAAAACTACATCCAACATGCCCGTATGCACAGCCTGAGTGTCATTTGGATTCATCAACAAAATCATATATTAAGTTCAGCAGTGCTTCCTGTACAATTGAATAAATATTTGATCATGGTGCTCTTAGCCTGCTCGTGGATGCAGATAAATGACACAGATGGTCATATTTGGAAATGGACTCTTAACTACTATGCTGGCCTTGAGCAACACTTACAAAACACCCAGCCCTAAAGCTTTTCAAAACATTTCATTTCATCTTCCTTACTGAGTTTTGACCTTCTTTTCTGCAGTCTAATCGAACAGACCTGCTCCTCAGTCTGACTCCTGTCTGACTTCATGTATACATGTTTTATTTTCTCATATTGAGCGTTCTGTTTTAACTTGTTGTTTGTATATAATCAGGTCTGATATTACGGTCTGAAGCTGCTGTGTTTAAAGTATAATGTGGCTCACTCCTGAGTTAACCCCTTCCTGTCTTCAGGATTTTCCAAACACGTTCTACAGACAGCCGAGCAGCCTGCATGACGTCCTGAGGTGAGAGCTCATTTCTTTAAATACATTAGAGAACACAGAGACGTTACTGTGACGACACCAAGCGACAACTTATGGTGTTAAAAAAATGAAACCAATGCAGAGGTGCTAGAAACTGCAGTTCCTCAAAACGTTAACAGCCTGGTACAAAAAAAAAACAAGTCAGTGTCATGTTTGTCCCTGCTCTGTGTCTTCCAGGCGCTTTGTGAAGACAGGTCGCTGTCCTCTGGTGTTCATTGTGTCGGACAGTCTGAGTGGAGACAGCAGCTCACGTTTTCTGTTCCCTAGAGAGATTCAGGAGGAGCTGCACATACACAACATCAGGTCTGAAATGGTGACACCTGTTGGCTGTTAGACATTTAAATCAGCCCCATCATCATTCCCATCACTGTGTCTTCTATGTTTTTATATTTCCAGTTTTAACCCGGTTGCTCCCACCGCCATGATGAAGGTCCTGGCTCGGATCTCAGCCGTGGAGGCAGGAAAGGTGAGAGTAGGCTCTTGCAGGTGTAAACACATTTTGGAGGACTCTTTAATTGAATGTGTATTCTTGTCATTCTGAGCAGAGCGGAGGGAGGATGTGTGCCTCAGACCCGGCAGTGTTAGAGTCGCTGTGTTCAGGAAGCTCAGGAGACATCCGCAGTGCCGTCAACAGCCTCCAGTTCTCATCCCTCCCAGGTCAGGTCCAAATCCTCCAACACACACTTCTCCTCCTCAGAACCAACATCATGGTCCTGACCTTCCTTTGTGATGTTTACTCTGCAGACACATCTCTGGAGCACGGCATGTGGAGGATGAAGAAGGACAGAGCTGTGAGCTCTGTGGGGAAAGCTCCTTCCAGAACAAACAACAGGAAGAAGTCCAAACAGGGGAAGCTGCAGGTGGAGGAGGAGCAGGCAATCGGATCGAAGGATGCATCTCTGTTCCTGTTCAGAGCTCTTGGAAAGATCCTGCACTGCAAACGTGAGTCACACTTCACACACACACACACACACACACACACACACACACACACACACACACACTGTGTGACAGCTGTTCTGCTTTTAAACATCTTACTAGGGATGTAACCATACCTCACCATACAATAAAAAAATCAACAAATATGGACAATTTAAATCAATTGACAAAAAATTGCATTACTTTATTTTAACCAGCAGAGGGCTCTGTCTGCTTCTGGCTTCTCTTGTTCAATGTCAGCAAAGAAAAGGTGAATACAGATATGAACAGAGTGAAGGTTTTGAGGTTTTGAATGCTTGTGTAGACTGTGTGTAGACATGAAGTGAGCAGATGAGACAAAAACAGTGTGCAAATATTACAAGAGACTGATGGACGACCCAAATAACACAAAACATGATGAATAAGTATAACACACTGTAAAGCTCCACACAGTAAAACATATCACCAACATACTGTGAAGAAGATTTGAAACCTCGCTTGCCTACAGTAAATAAGTGATGAACCACAGAGATGACCTTGAGATTCGTGCTGATGATTACTAAGTTAGATACCCAACTTTCAAAAAGATGAATGAAACTTATATTAGGTGACACAGCTAAGAAACTGTAGTGCCTTTAAAAAGCTTTGTGTGCTTCACTGTCGGAAACACAGGCTGCACCTCTGTGTAGAGATTCATCACGTATGTCATTGATTTAGGACTTTTTTAAATCCTTTTTTAATTCAAATTTAAGTTTCAAAAAGGTGTTTTTTTTCAAGATGTAATCAGTGTCACTTTTTATTCCGTAAAAAATATAACTTTGTTTTGTGACTATACAACCTCATCATAATAATAGAAAGTGTTCTTTTTAAAAAGAAAAACAAGGAATATTATATTTTGCTTTTTAGTGTCAGAGAATTTAAATGATGATTCATCTTTCTTCATGAATTCACTTCATTCTCTGATGTTTATAAAAGTGTAAAGAATAGTAATGAAGTTGCATGGTGAACCTAGGATTGTGATACATATCATATCATGAGTCGAATGTATCTTTACATTCCTGACTCTGACGCTGTGCACTGAAACAGTTTGTTTGCTTGTCTGTGTGTCTTCATCATCATCATCATCATCATCATCATCATCATCATCAGGAGGGAACGAGGAAGGAGCTGACCCTGCTGAATCTGGAACTGTACCTGGTCTCCCGTCTCACCTGTCCCATCATCACAGAGGATCTTTACTCATAGACCCCGAGGTACAGACCTGCTAATAATGTACAGCTTCATCAGGTAAAAAAAGAAACTGACAAATAAACACCTGTGTGTGTGTGTGTGTGTGTGTGTGTGTGTGTGTGTGTGTGTGTGTGTGTGTGTGTGTGTGTGTGTGTGTGTGTGTGTGTGTGTGTGTGTGTGTGTGTGTGTGTGTGTGTGTGTGTGTGTGTGTGTGTGTGTGTGTGTGTGTGTGTGTGTGTGTGTGTGTGTGTGTGTGTGTGTGTGTGTGTGTGTGTGTGTGTGTGTGTGTGTGTGTGTGTGTGTGTGTGTGTGTGTGTGTGTGTGTGTGTGTGTGTGTGTGTGTGTGTGTGTGTGTGTGTGTGTGTGTGTGTGTGTGTTCATCCAGCTGGTTGTGGAGCGCTCTCACATGTCCGGAGAGTTCTTTAACCTGTTCCTGCACCAGAACTACCTGGACTTCTTCTCCAAGTTAGAGGATGTGGAGCGGGCCAGTGAGTACCTGTCCGACGCCGACCTTCTCACTGCTGATTGGACGGTCAGTGTTTTCACCTGAATATGTAAAAATAAGCTGAAGTGTCTGTTGTTTTCAAACTACAATCAAATAAACTTATGACAAGACAAATATTTGTATCTTCTGCGTACTTTAACACGTTTCAAAATGATAGCAAGCACTCGGACTGAAGATTAAACTGAGTAAAAAAGTGTTCGTTAAAAAATCTAATGACACCCGGACACACAATTTTGTATTTATTTTTTTAAATCAAAGACGTATAAGGATATAAGGAGTGGACATAGCCACTATGATGTCACTCACTTGTTAATGGACCCCCTTTAAAGCCTTTTTAAATGACCATATTTGGATAAGAGGGAGTGTTCATATAGTTTGAACTCTTTCATGATCGACAGCTTGTCAATCACAGGTAGCCCTGCCTTAAATCCTTCCCTGCTTTTTGGTCTGTGTGACTTTAAATTGGACCATAATTTACTTAATTATCACCAGGTTTCCCTCTTCATTTTCAACTTTACGTGTCCCTGAAGGGGGATTGGTTTTGCAACATTTTTTTTTCTTCCAACTATACAACCAAACCCTGAGCAAGACTTCTGTCGAGTTACCGTTGTAGAAACTTATCAATCTCAGGGAGCCCCTGTAACTCTGCCCTTGCTTTCTGGTCTATTTGACTTTAAATGGGATCATCATTTACGAAATGAACATCGTGCTGTGTTGAAGAAGACATGAAACTAGATTATGAGACCATAAACTATATAGGAAAATGTTTGCAGAAGGAATAAATCAACTGACAAGTAGGACCATTTGATCACAGATCTATAAAATCAGACCGCTTTTTACGCCCTGCTGGACGCTAGAAATAATACAGGTTATAGAACTCTGCATTGGTTTCACTCTTATTTTGGTTATTTACGTTATTTTAGTGTACAATGTAAAGTGTACAGATTAGATACTTGAATTCATTTATTAAAAAATGAACTGCCTCTGTATTAAATATGTGACTGTTGTTGTATTTTCAGAGCCGCAGCACCATGGGGAGTTATGGGAGCTCAGTGGCCACCAGGGGGCTCCTTCACTCTAACTCTAAGCATGTTTCAGTGGGCTTCAGACCGCTGCACAAACCCAACTGGCTGCTGGTCAACAAGAAGGTAACTAACACATACACACACACACACACACACATACAAACCCTGTCTGTTATTTTGACGGTTGGGGTCTTAAAAGTTCTGTCATGTGTTATAACCCTCGTTTGAATATTGATTTTTCTATTGCGGCTGTCATATCAGTCTCTCACAAACAATGAAATGAATTCTTTATTTGAGCCCACATTTGTGTTGTTAAAACTAAACTGAACATTTAATGAAACAACCGCCGCACAAAAACCCACAGAACTATCCACTCTGGAGCTACAGTAATGGTCCAGTGTGGCTAATGTTAGCATTTGCTAGCTTATTCTGTGTTGTGCGTATGCTAGCACAATTACGGTATCATTAGCTCCCACCAGAGTTTGCCCATAACAGGAGTCAGTTAGCTTGATCTTACCTTCAACTTAAAGTCATTGAACTTTCGTCATTGAACGACACAAGAATCTGTTCTGCCGTGGACCGTACCCGCCTGAGGGACCTTTGACCTTTCATCAGCAAGTTCAATGTGTGTTTGGTTAGAGGAAGGGGCACGACGTCAATACTGCTCTTCCAAACCGATCTTTTCTGCATCTTTTCTCTGGGGATAGTTTGGCCTCATCTTTGTACAACAGGAGGAGATGGAGACACTCTGTCCATATTTATCCATATCTTTAAAATACTCCCATCATACACAGTAATATATAAACAACTTACTGAACATTCCAATCTTTTTGATTCATCGACAATTGAAAGTCTTTATTACCATTGTATAACAGGATACAATGAGATTAAGAGAAGAAGTAATAAGTTCAAACTATCACACAAACAAACAAACACATCCATGTACAAATAAAACCCACATCACACCCATCATCAGTATCAACAACAATTCAAATCAGTCAAAACGGTAAAAAAAACTCTTGTTTGTTTGTTTGTTTGTTTGTTTTCAGCACCGGGAGAACGGTGTGACTGCTCAGTCTCTGTTCAGGAGTTTCTGCCTGTCAGCTGTCAGTCTACAGACTCATCTGCTGCCTTACCTGGCCAAACTCACCAACCCCATGAGGAACCAGGGTAACACACACACACACACACACACACACACACACACACACACACACACACACACACACACACACACACACACACACACACACACACACACGTAAATGCTCACACATAAGTTGTAATGGGTTTTAGGTGACATGTGTTGTGTTTTGTTGCTTTGCTGTGTGCTGCTCTTGGTGTTTAAAAGAAACAGAAAGGTATAATTAAAATAAATCAGCTAAAAAAGTTTTTTTTTCTGTCAGTAAAGATAAAATTCTCAAAATGCACAAAATAAAAAAAACTGTCTCACTTTATTTATACTTTCTTTAACGTGGACCAAACATTGAAACTTTACTGTTGATATTTTGACTTTAAACGTCACATTCTGTTCAGTTTGACTTAATTCTGGAACTTTTGACTTTTTTTGGCATTTCTTCTTCAATCTCATATTTGTTATGCCTTTGTTTCTGAAGAACATCTTTTCACTGTGTAAAGCTAATGAATGTGCAGTTATGTTCCTTCAACCCTGTTATATGTGGATTATCTTTATTATATTAAAAACCTGAGTGTTGGTTAATTAAGTTTCTGAGTTACGTTCATTATTGTTCATATTCTGTGTTTTTCTGTGTCTCAGCTCAAATCGCTTTCATTCAGGACGTGGGTCAGATGTCCCTGAGGAGGGGCCCCAGCAGGTACTGCACACATTTATCTACCCATCATGCCCCTGGATTCAAAAGTTTAGGGTCACAGAGATATCCGGAAGATTTAATCGATCAGCTTTTATTCACAGCAGAGTTAGCAGGAGAGGATGATAGAAAACAGGAATTAATCAGATTCTTTAAAGTCCAGCAGCTGAAACAATTCTGAATGTTTGATAACAAAATAATCTCATCTCTAGGTCACCTGACTTTCACCCAGTGTGTGACTCCTGGCAACCGTGAGCACCGATATCCTCCTTTCTCATGTCATAATTAGAATTTTCAGTTTTTTTCTTTCGTGTGTGTGTGTGTGTGTGTGTGTGCGCAGATTAAAACTGGAGGCTCTGACAGACAAAGATCCGGCTCAGCTGGACACTGAGGAGGACGAGGAGGAGAAGCAGAAAGAGGCGGGTCATGGTGATGAAGATCTGTCAGCCAGTCAGCCTAAACCTACGAGTAATCAGGTCCTCCTGGAGGAGGAGGAACTGCTCATCGAGGAGTACAACAGTGACTGAACACACACACACACACACACTGTGATTTGTCATGTTTGAGGTCATCAGTCAGTATGGAGGAAGATATTTGTGCTGTGAATAAACTTTATTTTCATGAGGAAAGACTTTGTTAGTGTTAAAAGTTTGAATTCTTTATTTCTCCCTCACAGAATTCAGTCTCTAAGTCTCTTTTCTGGTATTTCTGGTGTTATTCTCTTTCAGTTGTCGTTTGAGGATCAAACAGGTCTGTGGTCTGTTAGAGGCTGACTGTAGCTCCACATGAAGCCGCTCTTTGAAATGTGTCAGTATTTATTTGTTTGTGCACATTCAGCACTTGTGTTTTCTCTTCTTTTTTTTGTTTTGCTGAGTGACTATGGCTTCACCTGCGACAGGTAATTGCGCAGAAACACGCCTTGATCTGACACCTCTGCTGTTTATAAATGCTGAACACAGAAAATGTTAGTCTTATTTAAAGAGAACTCTGTTTAAACCTGAATGAGTCTGTGAATAAAATAATGAGTGAACCTTACCTGAACGTTATCTTGTTTTCCTCTCACACACCTTCATCCAATATTTACTCAGCAGTTCACTTGAAGCTCCTTTGAATATTCCCTCTGGTGACGCTCACTCTGACTCTGAAGGGAGTCACTGTGCTCCTGTCAAATTAAAGTCAACAAAAATGATCTCCTTTAATATTTGCAGCTCCAATAAGATGTGTTACATGATATTAATAATTACTTGTAGTTTGCCCTGAGTATTGCTCCCTATGAGTGAGTTATTTCTAAGTTGCAATTGTTAATACTAAATTGATGATGTCACTTCCTTTAATTGTTGATATATTTGATACTTTGACCAAGTTTGGATACCTCTTGGATTCTTTGATACATTTCTGATACTTTGATATTTTAATATGGTTTTTGATAGCCTACGTTGGTAATAAATTGTTTACCTTTTTTTTTTTTTTAAATACATTTTTTATAAAAACGTGGTATTAAAACTTCGCAATTTTGGTTATTTCTTTTTACGATTGTTAATAACAAACTAGAGAAGCTTTAAAACACAAGAAAACCGTCAGATCTTCAGTCAAACTTTGAACCAAAAGCTACCGAGAGAGAGCACTGTGTAAATGACACTGATATGTATAAGATATTCTATTATTGTTGCAGTGGTATCAAACGGGATCTCTGATGTCAGCGGGATTTATTTTGAAGGTACTGAGCGGATGTGGTATCTGTAAACATTTTATTTTGACGCTGCAGGCGGAAGTGTCGAGTCTGCGCGGCTGCTGCAGGATCCTGACGAGTTTAGTTTTTATTATTAAACGGCTGACGTGTTGACGTCATTCTCGGTCTGTTTTCGGAGCTAAAACTTAAACCAGTTTATCAAACTATTTTGCTTGTGTTTCCTTTTCCGCGTGTGTGTGTAGAGGATGAAAAACACCGAGGATTAACACTGTAAAGGTGACTGCTTCAGGTAGGCTACAGGTAAAGTTTCCATTATACACCTGTCATCATTACCGTTAAAGGGAAAGTCCACTTTATGAAACAGTGTGATGAAACACAATGTGGTAATGTTGGCAAGGCTGAGTCGGGCTTTGTTTAAGGATTTTAATAGGCTATTTACAATCTGTGGTTTTTGACAAGTTAAAAAAAAAAACATTATTTCACAAAACCTTTTTAATAATTACCAGTTTAACAACACAACACGTGACTACACAATTAATGAGGTATATACTGATATGAAAAGGATATATTGTGCGTAAAGTGGGTGTTCAGCAGAGGTTTAGTTTAATCAAAAGTAATAGTTATTATAATGAATCATGTCTCTAATAGTAAAACTGTGATCAAGACAAGTGGTATTAAAGAGATGAGAATTTAAATTAGACACAGTGAGGATGTCACTTCCTGTGACATGCTGAAACAGCTCAATGATAACACAGTAGCTAAATCTATATAAATGATTATATTGCTGTTTGATGAGAATATGATAAAATCGTAGTGTTGAACAATAAATTAAATATTTTTCATACATCACAATATCAACCTGCGTGATGAACACAAGACAAAGACTGTCTGACAAAGATGAAAAATCAAATCATTGAATGTTCAGGCTTTATGCTCTCGTTAGAGCTCACTAACAGAGACCAAGACATACCTGAGACCAGAGTGCTCTGAGACCGAGTCAAGACCAAGACATTTAGGGATCGAGACCGAGTCAAGACTAAGGTAGAGTGAGAGTGAGACAAGACCAAGACCATAACTATCAATAAAAAATCATCATCTTGTGTGCAGGGGGCTTGACACTAATTAAGACCGATACACTGTGAAGGTTGCAGCTGTAAGTAGGGTGGCAAACCAAACTACAGATGAATTGAAGTTATTCGTCCTGTTTAATGGAAGTTATTGTTCTATTAGAAAGGGGCGAGAAAGAAACCTATCAGTGGTGGTCTTGATTTAAAGTATTGAGTCTGCCCAGTCCGAGAACGAGACAAGACTCAAAATGTTTGTGATGAGACCAAGACCTTTGAAAAGAGCTCTCTCGAGACCTGTTGTGAGACCAAGACCAATATCGAGTAATACAACACTAACAAACACTGACGTCATTCTGATGAAGCCCAGCCAGTAAAAGTGTCTGATGAAGAAAAGAACATCTGTTTTGTTTTCATGGGAGATGTTGTGTTTGACACACACATTCTGTGTGACACATGCAGAACAGTAGAAACACTGTTTACATCCTGTACATTTGATCCATATAGTGAAAATATGATATTCAATATCAATATCATATATTTTGTTAAGGCATGAATAAAGCATTTAAAAAACAAGGAGAATGCAAATGAATGATTTCTTAATGGCAAAACAAAAAATCCGGTCAGACCACTAAAGATAAGTCTGAATGTTTTTGTGTGTTTGGGCTCACTCAGATCGTCTGTGTTTGCAGGTTAAGCAGAGCTGTGCTGTGCTGAAGGTGACCTGATATTAACACCTGGTTCAGATGCAGGCGGTGGGCGGGGCCTGCAGTCTGGACGATGACATGCTGGATGGAGACCTGGGGGACGGGATGGAGGTCGGAGCTGCTCACAGGTCCAGAAGGATGAAGAGTCAGAGCTTTAGTGGACCCTCAGAGACGCCGCCGAGCACAGCAGGCAGACTCAGGAGTAGCTGGCAGGCAGATGAGGACACATGGATCCACGGACTAAAGAGCACAGAGACCCTGCAGAGAGCCCGCTGGAAGCTGCAGTGCTCAGGTGAGAGCACCTGAGAGACATATGTATACCATCAAATAACTGATTTCCTCATCTTCCATCTCACATAAAACACACACGCTGAATGATAAATGAAAACACAATCATCTTAATTAATATTTATTATAGAGACCATTTTTTTGTTCTTTTTTAAAATGACTACCTTAATCAGACAGTGAGGTAAACATACTGTAGGCCTACTACTGTTTTTAAAGTTTACGTCCGAGGGTAGTCATGATGCCAGAATGATAAACTTAGATAGGAAAAATCTAATTATATTGATGCCTGTTTGATACCACAGCAACAAAATTAGAAGTCCTAAGCACCAAATATTGGGTCATTAGTTGTTGTTGTAGGCAAACTCCTGCACAGTGTTCCAATTGCAAAAATACAGTGGCAATGTGTCGCTACCAAAAGGCTGACAACGTGTTTGTAAAACAGTTTGTTACTTTGTTAACAAGTGGTGTTATAAACAGGTTTCTAAAATGTATTGCAGTATCAGGGTGCCAGCGCACTAGTGGTTAGTTTGTGTGCCCTGTGTAGAGAGACTTTTGTCCTCAAAGCAGGCGGCCCGGGTTTGAATCTGACCTGTGGCTCCTTTCCTGCATGTCATGTAATTTCTGTCATAGACTCATCTAATGACTCCATAGTGTAGAAACTAGTCAGCCGACTGGACCATTTAGCTGTGTGGTTTAAGAAAAAAACAGATTTAAAGTTCCAAAACAAACAAACACACACATTTTTTTTTGCTGGCCCTTTGCCTTTATTTAGTCAGGACAGTGGATAGAGAAAGTGGGGAGAGTGAGAGAGTGGGGAATGACATGCATGAAAGTAGCTGCAGGTCGGATTTGAACCCTGAGTCGCCCACTTGGAGGACTATGGCCTCCGCACTCCTGACATAACCGTTAGGCCATCAGTGGTCCTTCTCTGATATTTAAAAAAAAACACACACATTTATCTTTCTGTGATACATGAGCAGACTGATTGTGTCTCTGCAGGGTCCCTGGCTGATCTGTCCAAAGACGAGCTGAGATACAGACTGCAGGAAGCCACTGAGGTATGACCACCAAGAGAAACTATGGCTACTAAAGGCCGGTGTAATCTGTACGACGGTATCACATTAGTGGTGGAATGTCTGCTTACACTGTACAACTGAATCGTTTAAGACACACTACCAAAGCTCACGCCTGATTGTCCGGCACGACCTGAGAGCTCAAACTGTACGACTTAAATCGTCATCCACAATGTCAATAGAAAACCCACAGACGGAGGTTGAAGTCAGATGTACGATATGTGCTTCAGTTGTCTCTTATGCACGGCTCAAATACAAACGCTGGAAAAAACGCTCTCACTCTATCTCACACACACACACACACACACACCCTCATCATGACCACAATAACAAGCAAACTAGCAGCTAAATCATAACAAATACCAAGACACATCAAACAGGCGTCCCTGCTGTTGCCATGGTGATTTCAGATGCTGTCTTTCAGTTTGTGCCGGCACAATCAGAAATTGGCTCGAGGCTCTGCTCTCACTGTGTGAGTGTGTGAAGTCCTACAACCAAAATTTCAAACACACCAGAAAATCCCCCGTCTAGTCTGGAGCAGCAGACCACAACATGATCGGCCGTCACGCCCACCCTGTGGACTGCACGACTAACGACGCGCGATCTGGATGAAATTAGTCGTGACTTCCAAAGTAGTCGTACTGCTCAAAAAACGGGTTTGAATCTGGCTAAAATTGTACAGCGTGTCAGACTGTGAGTGGTGCTGTGTTCACAGGTGATAGACGTGCTGTGCTGTGAGTTGGAGGTGGCACATCAATACTTTGAAGGCAAATATAAAGCTCTGAAGATCTTACAGGGGAAGGTAAAGAAACACACACACTGAAACACATCATCATACACCCCACACTCCTGTAGGTCAGATAAAAAAAAAACAATGACTACCTTTAACCTCCCAGATTACAAACGAAGTTGTTGGTCTATTGCTGCCTCAATCTGATGGTGTGTTTGTGTAATTGTGACTTTTGTTGTTTTAAATGTTTAGTCTGTATCAACACAATATTTGAGTCAGTGGATTGAGGCAGCATGTTGGAGTTAGACCAACAACTAACTCCCCTTGTTCTGTGAGGTTGCTGCAGGACAAACAAATCTACTGGACACTTCTTTTGTACCCTTTAGTCCTTTAGTTCCTAAAGATGTAAAAATATGGCCCAAGTTTAAAAGTTTGAATTGAAGTCCCGAGTGTTGCTGAAGTTTGACACTTTAGAACACAATCATGCCCATGTTTTCTCTTCATCACTACTATAGAACCTGTCCTTCAAAGCTGAGTGAAAACCGAACAGTCAGTACAAGTTTCACAGAACTGATGGTGTAAATATGAGCACTAACTAAAGGTGCTCGTGTTCTCTCAGGCCATTCTGGACAAAGCCACGTGTCACACCAAGAGTGTTCTGCAGAAGAGTGAGGAGAAGGCCAAAGCCCTGGAGAAGGTGAGTGTGTGCTGCTCAAACAAAGGCTGGGTCTGTTTGTTTTAGGCAGGAACCAACTGATCACTGCCTGGTGCTCAAAGACAAACAGAAACACCGGTGTGATGCCACAATATACTGAGTTATAAAGAAAGTCCTGTGTTTACATCCTGACTGTTCCCAGCTGCTCAGCTGTGACATGAAGTCGTCCATGATATATGAACACTTCCAGCTTACCATCACTTCATGTTTAAGTTTATCAGGTCTGTTTGACAGCCTCCCCCACCACCTGATCCACCTGATCACCAGGTGGAGATCAGCTGACAGCTCAGCTCCTTTCTCCAGCTAAGTGTCCAAGACAACCTGCTGCAGACCTGATGATACTACAGCAGAGTCCATCATCGATTTTGAACTGAGGTGTTCCAGCTTATGCTTAAAAATCCCTCTTTGGTCGAAGTCGGACATGGTGTTTGTTATGGTGGATCCATGACTATCACAAAAGTCCAATAACATAACTCCTCTGAGGAGTAGATCAGGCAGGTAATTTCTCCCGATCACCCACTCCAAGTGTCTCGATCATTGCCCATGTGATGTCCAAGTCCGCCAGCAGAACCACTAGGTCCTTCTTTTCAAGGACTCTGTCTGAGACTCCAAGAGGGCTGCATAATCTGAACAGAACAATACATATCCTGTGACTTAGCATCAGCATGTTATAAAACCCTGTTTATTAAATGGTGTCCTATGATGAATAGATTATAAAACTGTTAAATAAAAACATGCTAATCACTGTGTCATATGATGTTTCCATGTTGTTCAGGAGGTGAACAGTCTGCAGTGGGAGATCAGCTTCAGTCAGGTCCAGATGAAGAAGGGTCAGCAGTCCTGGGAGCACCAGTACAACAGGTAACATTAAGGCCCCGTGTCCACCCAGCGTTTTATTATCGGCGCCAGCGTCTTTTTTCAGTTGTTTTCAATGGGTAGAGAGCGTTCGCAGCAGAAAGCAGCCGCCTGGATGAAAAGCGCTGCGCCCAGCATCTTTTTTACAAGCGCTCTGCTTGACGTCACAGGCGCTCTTTTCAAATTGTATGATTTTCCCTGTGTTTTAGCCTCCTACAGATTGTATCTTGTACTTTGCTCGCTGTCTGATCGGGTAAAAAACGATCTCAAATATAAAACATGCAGTAAAAAGTAAAGGAGCCGTGTCGGTCATACAGCGGCCGTTGTCAACAAACTGTTGTCATTGAGACAGGACGGAGGTGCAGCATTTTCCTTCTCGCAGCTCAAACGCTTCATGCAAACCGAGCACACAGCCAGCGCTTGGTTGACACGGGGCCTTACTCCTTTTATCCACTGTGCTGTTTTAAACAGATTCTCTTCTGTTACTGATGTGGTTTCTCTGGTTCTGCTGTTGTTGTTTTTTGTTTGTACTAGTGGTGGTTGTTTCTGTTGTTGTGGTGGTTGTGCTGGTTGTTGTTTCTGTTGTTTTGGAGGTTGTGCTGGTTTTTGTTTTTGTAGTTATTAATGTTGTTGTGCTGTTTTTTGTTGGTGTGGTTGTGCTGATTGTTGTTGTGTTGGTTGTTTTTGTGTGTGTGGTTTTTCTTTTTGTGGTTGTGCTGATTGTTGTTGTGTTGGTTGTTTTTGTGTGTGTGGTTTTTCTTTTTGTGGTTGTGCTGATTGTTGTTGTGTTGGTTGTTTTTGTGTGTGTGGTTTTTCTTTTTGTGGTTGTGCTGATTGTTGTTGTTGTGATCAGGGTTTTGAGTGAGAATCGGACTCTGACTGAAAACCTGGAGCAGAGAGAGAGTGAGATCCAGCAGCTGCGAGCAGAAAACTCAGGTAGAAGTTGCATCATGTATAATCAGTTTGATGTGACCCAGACATGAATGTATCACCTTTGAGGATCTCTGTCAGTGTGGGAATCAAAGTCACCCACAGACACAACAGGAAACTTGATTTACTGGATCTTTCCAGAGCTTCCTACCACATCCTACAGTCTTTATCAGAAAGTGTATTTGATTGAGTGATATCTGTGATAAGTAAAATACTTTGTGTTTGTATGCAGCTCTGAGTCGGCAGTGTTTGGAGCTGCTGTCCATGTTGAATATAAAGGAGCAGAGAGTTTACCAAGAAACCAAACCACAGTACAGCCTAGACAGAGACTCTGGTATCCTGGAGGTGAGTAGCCTACCTGCACTGCCTTAAACTTTCTTTTCAAATTGATTTGTTTTTTTTTCTTGTCAAATTTCATAGTTGACTTTTACAGCTTTGTATTACCAGGCCCCTCTTCATGTCAAAAATGTATTAACACTCTTTTAGGCTGAGAGTGCCCTCTGACCTGTGCTGACAATCAGTGTTGCCGGCAGGATTATATCTCATAGAACGCACAAAAACCATTCCAGTGTGTATGACACATTAAACTTCTAGGTTCCCAAGCTCACATATGCGATCACAGTGACTGAGGGGGCCAAAGAGAGAGAGAGAACACTAATGCTAGTATTACTGTTTATACCATTAAAGCTGTAAAGAGGTACATGTAGGGAAAGTCGGGATGAGGCTTGTTTCTCGGCTGCAACATATTTAGTTTGACAGAGTCAGACGCCCTTTTAGCTCATCAGCTGTTATAAAACCAACGTCACTGAGAAGATGAGGAAAAAAAATAGCGTGGATGTTTGCTGCTTTGTAGGGAAAATATCAGAGACTTCTGGGCTTGGAAAACAGTCACTGCGATCTTAGATCGCTCCCAAACGTCATGGTGGACTAGCTGGCTGCTGCCTTCCGTAATACTACAAATGCTTGCGGTGCTAACATTAGCAGACTTACTAAAAAAATAAAAAACATAATAAAACAGAAGGGCTCTAAATAAATGTTTTACATACTAAGTGTAATTAGTGAAATAAATGAAAATAAAGCCTCACTACACTAACTAACCAACTTGTACAACAAATGAAAAGCACCCCTAAACCTAGTTGTTCTAAACAAACACAAAACTAATGTAAGTGTGTGTGTGTCTACAAAAATACTAATACCTGCCTAGTCGAACACCAAACGAGAGCCTCAGAACACAGAAGACACAAGACAACAAGTTCTTCAAATGACATTTAACAGACACAGACACAGACACAGACACAGACACAGACACAGACACAGACAATGAGAGGCACTGCGGCAAGCTTAAAACAAACGCAGCTGCGCTCCTGAGTGTTGGCTGACCAAGCTTCTTAAAGGTGTGTGGCTGCAGGGCTGTCCTCTGATTGGTTTATTGCCTTGTTCCAATCAAGCTTTTCCAGCAGGCAGCACAGGTGAACGAAATCATGCCTGGAGGATTGACTCACCAACACACACACACACACACACACACACACACACACACACACACACACACACACACACACACACACACACACACACACACACACACACACACACACACACACACACACACACACACACACACACACACACACGTGTTTATCGTCAGATGTATCAGAGGATGTTTGAGAGGATTTCTAACAAATACCTCAGAGGCATCTCTTTCTCTCCTCCTCTGAGTGCAGCAGAGGAAACACACACACACACACACAGACACACACACACACACACACACACACACACACACACACACACACACACACACAGACACACACACTTCAAATCAAGGGTCAGTCACAAACACAGTGTGGCTGGGGCCGTAACACATCTATCAAGAACAGTGTTATATAAATAAATTGTATTATTTTTATGAAGCTGCCAGGATGGCACAGACGAAGCCATATCATATTAAACCCCTGCATTAAGAAATAGAACTGTTTTTGTCCCTCCTGATCCAGACTTCTTATTGTTGTGAATAATCTGTTTACACTGAAACTTTCAGAATGCAGATGTTACACAATGAACACATCAGTACAGTTAAAGGATTTCGAGTTAATTCACTTGTTTTAGAAACCTTAACCTGAAACTGACAAGACTTCAAAGTAATCTGTAGTAGATGAAGTTGTAGTACTCTGCAGAAGATGTTGCAGTAGTATTGATGTTCTCGCTCTCATTCTCTGTTTCAGATGGCAGTGTTGGGGGCGTGCAGGTGTGTCGGTGTATCTGAAGTTTGTCCGTGCAGTCGGACTGCAGCCGCCAGCAGAAAGCAGCTCATCCAGCTACAGCAGGAGGTAAAATGACATACACCCTCACCTCACTTTTTCCAAGCTCATTTTCACTTTTGGCTAAAAAGGCCTTAAAAAATCAAAAGTGATTTATTTCAATCTACAACACATTATTCAAATGAAAACTTTATATTTAAAAAAAGTGTTTTACATCGTAACAGTGAAAGCTGTTGGACATTTATGCTGACCGTTTTGCAGATCATTTATTTAAGTCGTTTTTGCTTGGCTGCGAATATTTTTATTAAAACATTTCAAATCTGTGTGACTGGGTGTGTATGTGTATTTTCCAGCTGGATGCTCAGTGTTTGAGGAGGGAGGAGGCAGTGATGGTTGCTGATGCATTTCGTATCGCCTTCGAGCAGCAGCTGAAGAAACGCAGTGAACACTTCCTCATGCTCGCTGAAGCTAACATTCTAAAATCGAATCACTGCAGAGCTGAAGGTCAGTGTGATGTCTGCACAGTGTTCAGGGGGGGCGTCTGTAATGTAAAGAGATATATCATGATAGTTCCTGAAACATTTCATTTGAGTCCCTCATTTACTTTACCCATTATAAATAGTCAGTGTCCTTGTCTTCAGGTGCTAACAAGAGTCCTCGACTCAGTGTAAGTCAGAGGTTGAGAGGATTACTCCCGTCAGGTCTGGAGGTGAAGATGTCGGATGAAATGTTAGAGACTCTCTACAAACTGCTGGACCTGGTGAGGATCTCCTCTGACAGATCTACAGATCTATGTATAAATATACGTAGAGCAAATCTTATCCTATCGTATCATATTAAATTGTATTGTATCTTGTCCTAAGGCTCCTTATGGTGTTGCATCATATATTATAATATACTCTCTCTTATCATATTGTATCCTCTGGTATCCTGTCGTATTGTATCCTTATGGTGGGGCCTCAGGAAACTAGTTCATATCATACAGTGGAAATCTAGGTTCAGTGTGTCTACATGGCCAGCAGAAAGAAAAGCATCGAATCATTGGGGGTGTTATAACATTGAGATGAACATATTCTGTTACTTCCGTCAGGTAATGAGCTTGAAATGCAACCTGAACTCCTTAAGCTTTATTTGTTCAATCTTTCAGCAATCAGAATCAGAAATACTTTATTTATCCCAGTGGGAAATTCAGTCACAAACACTTCAGAGTTTCTGTAAAGTTCTGTTCCTCCTTGCTCCTGATTTTGTGTTTCTGACTTTGTGTCTTTTACTTTGTGTGTCCGACTTTCAGTTACTGTCTTTGTGTTTTCCTTTTTGTCCGTCTTTGAGTCTGATTTTGTGTTTGTGCTGCAGTTGAATGATAAGGATGAGGCTCTGGCCCACCAGAGAAAGGTCAGCATCATGTTGGCCCACAATGCTGAGGAGCTGCAGAGACAACTGCACATAGACTCACGCCGCCAGTCCTCAGAGCAACCACAGTCCAGGATCCCATCAAAGCGACCTGGACAGACATGCCGCCGCTCACTGTCACACCATAAAGGCCAGAAGTCGAAAACCCAACCATCAGACCCATCAGAGTCCAGGATCCTTTCTATACCAGGAAAAGAACCACTAAGGAACCAGATCCAGGCACACGCATCAGAGTCCAAGACCCAAGTAAAAGCCTCCTCAGAGTTCAACATCCAGGCACAGGAAAATCTGACAGAGTCTCAGGTTCAGCCAGGACAACCACCATGTCAGCCAGAGTCCAGGACTAAACCAAGTCTGTCAGAGTCAGAGCTGTCTCATTCACCACAGACCTCCATCCAGCTGATCCACAACCACAAGGAGCCTGATCCTGTAATCCAGCAGATGAATCCATTAGAAGAAACACAAGAACCAATCAGGAACCAGATCCAGTCAAACAAATCTGAGTCCAAGACAAAACAAATCTCAACAAAATCCAACAACCAGATACAATCCAGACTTCAGCCAGGACCACCACTCAGTCTGTCAGAGTCCAGGAATGATAATGATCTACCACAGACAAAGTCTAAGATACAACAACCAGTCTCACCAGAGTCCTACAGTCAGCCACAGTCCAACCACAGGAACCACAAGTCTGAAATCCTGGACTCAGATCCATCAAGTACCAGGGTCCCATCAAGGAAACCGCCAAGACCATCAGGGATCCAGAGCCCAACTGTTACTCCAGAGTCTCAGGCACAAGACACATCCGATTTTAAAATACCTGAACAACAACAACAACAACAACCACAACCAGAGCTTCCAGAGGCCATGGTTCAACCAGAACCACCACCAAGTCCATCAGAGTCCAGGACTGAACCACAGGAGCTTTCAGACCCACCACAGACCATCATCCAACCGGTCCCCAATCACAAGAGACCTGAGTCTGTGATCCAGATTAATACATCAGATTCCTGGATCCCATCAAAACAATCACAAGGATCATTAAAGAACCAGATTCAGAAAACATCAGACTCACCAGAGTCCAAGAACCATTCGCAAGACCAGACGAAAAGTATGTTTAGAGTCCAACATCCAAACACAGCAACAACCAGACCTGCCAGAGTCCCAGCTTCAGCCAAGACTACCACTAAGTCTGTCAGAGTCCAGGACTGAACCAAAGGGGCTCTCAGACCACCACAGACCAATATCCAACCAGCTTACATTCACAAGATCCTCGAGTCAGAAATCCAACATCCCGTCTCATCAGTTTCCAGGATACAGTCAAAGGAACTCCAGGGATTCAGAGCCAGACTGCCACACCAGAGTCTGCGATACAGGTCTCATCAGAGTCCAATGTCCAGGCACAGTAATAACCAGATCAAGTAGATTCCCAGATTCAGCCAGAATGACAACAAAGTCGTTCAGTCTAGGACTGATCCACCGCTGAATAAGAGGAAATCTGAAAGTGAGACTCGTGCTCAGTCCCATTTCTAATCTTTACCCCCTCCTCTTGTTTCGAGTGTCTCCTTGCCCCTTGGAATACAGTTACAAGGGGTTCTGGTGAAATTTCCCCCTACAAAATGGAATACCCCTTCAAGAAGAAACGGGACACCCCACCTCTAGATGTGAATGCGCAATACGTAGGAGTAAGGCTAAGTGGTAGGGGCAAGGGGTATATTTGGACTGAGCCTAGTTGTAAGCTGGTAATATTACCACAATTCTGAGATCCTAGGCTCAGACTTCCAGAGTCCAGGATCCCTTCATAGCAAATACAAAGATAGCCTCTTTTCACGCTCAACGTGTTTACATTATCAGATAAGTGGAGCTTCAGTTATAGCGTGATTACTCCATTTAAGTGTTCTACGGTCCTTGTCCCAGTATACAAGCACCTGTATGTCTGACTCCTCTACAGTAGGTGGAGGTATTTCCCCTTTCAGATAGTTACTATTGGACCTTCTTCAAACTGACCTATTATGTCACATACCAAACAATCATCAGTTGCCACTTCTTGTTTGTCCTTCAATCCATGGAAAGAACACTGAGGGTCCAACAGCATTAATCCACATGTAGGTACCAACAGAAGCCAGCATCTTCTCCCAGCGTCCTACGTTAGAAAGCCTTTCCAATCAGGTGGGGGGTTTCAAGGTTGGAATGTCACATTAAAGCTATGAATATATGGAAACCAGGGAGAGAGAGCGGGGAGAGAGAGCGGGGAATGACATGCAGAAAGGGGCCACGGGTGGAAGTGAACCCGGGCCTACCGCTCGAGATGAGAGTCTCAACACATGGGACGCGTGCCCCAACCACTGTGCCACCTGCGCGCCCCAACATATAAATAGTTTTAACGCCAACCCATGAGCAGTTTTTCTACAGTCACGTCTTTATGTTCTTAAAAACCTCATGTCAGGGAGGAAACTCCTGTTTTAAATGTTTAATATAGCAGCAGAATACAGTTAAATATTGGTGTCCATACTCTTTAAAATATTTCTGCATGAATGTAAAGTTTTAATTACACCATAACACAGTATTTAGTGTAAATAGACACACAGATCAGATTATTAGAGTTCAGGTCTGTAACATTCAACACATCTGTCAAATAAAAGAGTGAAGCTTGATGCTGAGTGTTCTGTTTTAATGTATTTATCAAATGCTGCTGATGTTCAAACTGATAATTGTAGTGGTAATGAAACGTGCATCCACCTGATGAAATCTGTTATAATTATCTGAGACAAAACTGAATTTACACCTCAATCATTTCACATAACTTTTTATTTCTTTTTAGTAAATCAGTAAGTGGTAAAATGCTAATTAGTACACTTACATGCTTACATCCCTTTAATATAAACTAACTTTATACATTTACTTAACTGTATCTGACACTGGTTATTTTTTACCAGTATGAGAACACATTGCATATAACAGGACTAACTGTGAGATGACATTTCAATATAACCTCATAACACAACAGACACAGTCAGGTAAAGTTAAGGCTACATGGTATCAGGGGACTTACTCTGTTCTTTCAAAAATAATGCTAAGAGTTTATCCGGGCTTTTAAACATTCCCAGTCAGGGTTTCTTTGGTCCTCGAAAAGATCTCACATCAAGCCCCTCCACCACAGTCTCAGTCAACCCTGAGATATTATATAAACACACCTCCATCACATAAAGGAGCCATTCAAAGATTTAATTTAAGATTTTCCACATTTTTATTTCAATATGTTTTAATACCAAGCATTTTAAAACACAGACAAACACAGACCAGCAGAGGGCAGTATTTATCTACAGATAACACCACTCGGTTCAAGCGACCATCCAATAACAAGCCAACTTCATTCATGACTGATCCATTCATACTCTAATAGAAAAAATAAAACAAATTCAATTAAATTCAGAGAACAAATACAGTAAACTATGTGATTCATATACAGTTATAACTTAAAAAAGAAAATTGGACAAAGCTTGAATAATAAATAAATAACTGTTTATAGTTTAACATGCTTTGAACATTGTTAATGTCTTAGTTGCTTTTCTGTTTTTGACTAAATAAGAATTAAGTAAGTTCACTTTTTCTACTGCCATGTTTTGTATATCATAACAAACAGATTACACACAGTTTTGAGTTTTAGAGTTTTCTATTTAAATTTGTTGAGTTGTTTGAGAAATTGTTACATGTATAGATATTTATTTAAGCTGTAGTCCTTTGACAAATCCCTCTTCTTTCAAGTGTTGATCCGGGTTTTATTATTTAAAGTTCAGGTTGTCTTGCTATGTTTGATTTCAAACCTCTGTTGTGATGACTGAGTTTGCAGCATTTTTTTCTGGGTTATCTTGTGTGTTTGCAGCATGTTTGTCCTCACAGGCCTCTGTAGGCATACCGTTTGTTGTCCATGGAGAGCTGCAGCCACATGTCGTTTAAACACAGTTTAAAATATTTGGAAAAAATGAAGATTTCTGTGTGTTTTTAAGACTGATCTTCATGATCTAAAGAACAATCTGCTCTATAAATCCTTTCATGAATATAACCCCGCTCAATCTGTAGTTCAGCACACGGTGTATTGAATGAGACAAATGTCAGTCATCACAGGTCAGCGCACAGAGACACACACACACACACACACACACACACACACAAGCGCAGACACACACACACACACACACACACACACACACACACACACACACACACACACACACACACACACACACACACACACACTGGATTCCTATAATCAGCTAGTGGCTGCACACTGTCTAAGTGACACGCAAGAATTGAACTGCATTAGCAGAGTGTGTGTATCATCCTCTGTGCCCACGTCTGCCCCATTAGCTTCAGATAATAGCTCAGCTTTTCACACTCGGGATGGCCCACGAGCCATCTGGGCCATTAGCATCTTTAGCCTTGGAGCGTTGAGCGTCACTGATTGCTGCAGTTTGAGGATGAGACTGACAGAGAGTGAGCGAAGAGATGGAAGAGGAATCAAATAGCAGCAAGATTGGAAAAAAAACTCTTTCTAAAGGCAAATTATGTTCACAGCAACTAACATCACATCCAACAGGGGAAAGGCCGAGTGTGTGTGGAAGAGTGTGTGTGTTGACGTTCATCACTCTGAGATGATGTGACACTGAACACAAAAAACAAACTGTTAACTTTGTGTTAGTTGACGATTGTAAGTGAGATAATTCAGCAGCTGTGTTTCAATTAAGATCATGAACTCAATCAATCTTAGTAGTTCTCAGTTTCTGTTATTATTCCTCCCATTCAACTTTCTGACCTGTGTTTCCCCCTTAGATTAATCAGATCAGATTAATCAGAGAAAGTTGTAGTGTTAGGACACTTTACAAAACAAAAAAATTTTAATTGAAAGATATGATATTTTAATATTTCATCAGCAGGGCAAACTGACTCGGGTTGCAATGAGGGATATGACATTTACATCTATCAAAATGTCATTTTCTACTGCTCATAATTTGAGTCCAAGACAAGACACATTTTTTAATATGCAAATGTAATTTCAATAAGTCAAAACTAATTTATAGTTCCAGTATAATTTCTTTATCCCCAACTGTAGTTCGGATGAAATAGTTTAGTGGATTATCTGAGTGTGATCAGCGAAGATGTCATTTTACATTTCAGATATTAACATCATATCAGTCTGTGTTTTATAAACACACTTATTGTGTATTTATAATTTACTTTGTACTGCCTTAACGCTGACCACACACCTGTTTAATAACACAAGACGTGTGTCGTAACATAGACTGTATATGAAGATGGACGGAGAAAAAGCTTCCCTGGGAGTGAAGCCAGAATATTTAGAGCTCCCCCTGCTGACTGGTTGCAGTAAAGGTCACAAACCCCCACCTCCTCAATGTTAACAGGTGGGACATGGGTCAAGTCTGTTATGAAGGTAAGTTATTATCATGATGATTTATGTCCAATTGTTCATCTTTATGAATAGTATCGTAGGAGTATGTTTTTAAATATATATTTTTGGCCTTTTTTGCCTTTATTAGAGAGGACAGCCGAAGAGACACAGGAAATGTTGGGAGGAGAGAGTGAGGGATGATGTGCAGCAAAGGGCCGGGGACGGATTTGAACCCACAGCCGATGCAACAAGGACTTTAGCATCTGCACATGGGGCACGAAACACAACCAATAAGCCATGTGGATAGTACTGTTTTTAATAGTTATTTGATGTAAAAAAACAAACGGATGTAATGATTGACAGCTATGTTGACAAATGAGGCTCCTGCAGCGCTGTAAAATAACTATGTCCGCTTTAAACCAACACAAAAATCTGTTCTGCTGTGGACTGTACCTGAGTGACCTTTGACCTTTTATCAGGAAGTTAGATGTGTGTTGCAGTAAGCTGAAAGGTCATGGCGGTTCACCCAGCCAGCTCTGTTCTGAGTATGTCTTGGCTCCAAATCACATCATTAGCAAAAAAATGTCAGGGCCCATCACCAAGATATTCTGGCCTCAATTCACTAGAACAGAAGGAGACTGAGAAGTGTGGTCCATTGATATACAGTCAACGGGTGTGACCTTCATGGCAGCAGGTTTGGTTGGTGTGTGTGTGCGTGTGTGCGTGCGTGTGTGCACGTGTGTGCGGGAGGCAGACACAGTCTGTATTTTTAAGAATAGACTTAAAACTTTCCTTTTTGATAAATCTTATAGTTAATGCTGGTGCTGGTGTAGACCAGCTCCTAGCTATGCTGCTATAGGCTTAGACTACCGGGGGAACTGGCACCTTGAGCTCCTCTCTCTCTCTCTCTCTCTCTCTCTCTCTCTGTGTGTGTATATACAGTACATCATATTACTGCATGTATCTATCTGTAAATCTCAGTCACTAACCACCTACTTTCCTGGGAGCTCTTGAGCTCTATTAGGCTCCTCAAGATCGTTGGTTGACGGCCTGCCAGAACGATTTTTTTAAAGATATTTCTATCATTAGAGAGGACAGCTGAAAAGAGACAGGAAATGTTGGAAGGAGAGAGCGGGGGACGACATGCAGCAAAGGGTTGAGAAGGATTCGAACCCATGGCCGCTGTGATGAGGACTACAGCCTCTGTACAAGGGGGGTGCGACATAACCGCTGGGCTATCCGGCTATCACATTTTCATATTCATTATAAATATTTTAGATTCTATCTTCATCACTTTAGAAAAATAAGTTTGTCCTGCTGGAGTTAAAACTACATTTGTTATCCTTGATAGTATAAATTCATCATATTACTAACCAATCTAATCATTTCTGTGTTATAATTTGAATTTGAATAGTAACTATGGCAGCTCAATGGAGTGACCTGATATTTATTTTGCACAAAGTAATGCAGCAAAAACTTAACCTCAGTACCCCACAACTGTACATTTACAGTCGCACAGTAAAGCAACTTTGTAAAGTTTCTCCCACAGCTCTCTGACATGGAGTCAACAATGTGTTAATGCAACAGTGTTGCCAGATGTACGATAACTATCGTATTTGTACCATAATTCTGAACGATGTACGGCCAATAATTGCAGAAAAGGACAAATGTACGATTTGGAAATGTCAGTGTCCCCATAACCAAAACTTGTATGTGATTTGAGAGCAACCAATCACGTCATCATAACTGAGACAGCCTTCACATACCCACCATTCAGCACCTAACCAACACACCCGCCACTCTGCTGCCAGGCTCTAAACTGCCAATCAGATCATCACCTGATGCCCTGCTAACGCCTGTAGTTCCTTATGCCTGACAGACTGAAGAACAACGCACGTCTAAACAACTTAAGATGCTACTAACTCGGCTACACAGCGGCTGGAGACGGAGCAGTTTGCAAACAATTTACACTTTAATAGTTTGTTCTTTTGTTTGTTTGTTTTTATTTAATGTGGTGTGCAGAGCGTAGTTCTGCCATTTAGTGTAGTATTTATGACCTGTCTTGTTTTTTTATATGTGCGATAGTTTAATAATCATAATTATTTGAAAGCTGCAGTATGATACTGCTGTATTTTCCATCTGTCAACACTGTAATGAAATATGTTATGAACTGTTTCATTGGTTTGTGTTGACCTGTCCAGGTGTTCTCAGATAAACAAACCTGAAATATAACCAGCCTTTCTTTAAGGATCACCTGTATCAAAGAGTGGTGGTAGTTCTCTGATTTAAAATGTATTTCCCTTCCATCATCCCTCACGTGTAAATGAAAGCTGTATCAGTGTGTTTGAAAGTGACTTGTGTTCTTTGTGAAGATAAAATGTGTCATGTGTTGCGTTGAATGTGAGAGCTGACCCGCTCTGTGGGTCACAGCCTCTCCTCCAAATAACAAAAGAGGAGTTACAGAGGAGACGCAGGCCCGAGTCAGGGGCTTTTTGGGCCGCCTGCACCCCTAGGGCACTTTATTTGGGCCAAGCTGAACCTCCAGGACTTTTCTTTTCTGCACTTTGGAAAATATCGACACTCCCCGAGCTCTCATTGATCTCAGCTTAAAGCACTCAGCATGGGCCCGAGCAGAGCCGAGCGCACGATCGGCTGATTAATTAAAAAGAAAATGTTTTTTACTCTGACCGGCTGCATGGAGAGAGGAGGAGCAGGAGGGGCTGCACACACACACACACACACACACACACACACACACACACACACACACACACACACACACACACACACACACACACACACACACACACACACACACACACACACTTACACACAGTGCAGTGACTGCTGGGTTAGGAGAGGGGGTGCATGAAAAACATTAACCCACAATGCACTGCTGCGTTTTGACAGCTCTGTGCTCCAGGCTGCTGAATTTATGAGCTATTACTGCTGCAGCTCAGGACCTAGTTGGTGCATTATGTTCCATGTCATTGGCCATTAGCAGAGCAGAGAGTGACATCCATTGAGAGCATGGAGCGCTGTGACACGGCGGGCTGAGAGGCTGGCCGGTGTGCTCGTGCCACGATGCTGCAGCATTGTTGTTTTGTGTCCCGGCTCCTCTTCTCTTTTTCTTGTGCATCCAGTTGAGTTCACGTCGCAGTAATCAGTCACAATACTGTAGCTGCAGCCTGACTGCAGCCTTTGTGCGCTGCTGTAAGCTCCAGCTGGCCTGTTTCACTCCGTGTTTTTAGGACACTGACCGGGGTTACCTCACTGTGAAGGATTTACTGTTTACAGGACAAAATTAGCTGCTGCACTTGCTTATGTCTGTACTGTTTTAATGTCAGTGACAAAAAGCAGATCAGAAAGTTCAGAATATGACAGACAGGAGAGATGGACAGAGAGAAGTTAAAAGATTAAAGGACCTGCTCTGAAATCAACAACTGTTCTTTACAACAAATCTCTACTAAATGAGTTTGTGTGATGCTCTGTGTATAAAAACATCATTGGAACAAATGTACACCATACTTTAGGAGACAATTAAAGCAACATAAAAAACAACTGGTGAGATTCTAATTAATCCAGATAAACTCATTGATGTTGTGTATAAGAATTTTCAAAAATCTTTTCTAGAAAGAACTTATCGGATGAAATAACTGCAAAATAGAAACAACCATATTAGGCATGTGTGATTTAATTCAACAGGAAATTCACTGTTTGTTGATCAAACTTTGAGTATATATCGCTGTCCTTCACCTCTCTTAGTTTACCTCAAAGCCTGAGCGACCTCTAAGTGATGGAGCAGACGGTGTGTCCCTAATTAGCTCCCTGGCCAAATAGCTCTTTAATGTGCTGACAGAGGTTAAAAACGGCATTCAGTCTGTCTGTTTGTTGTTTACACACTCCTTAGTGAAGGTCAATGTATTGACCTCTCTGGATATGAGGGCATGCATGACAAAACGCTGACAAATAATCTGTGTGGCCTTGATGTTCCATTAAATGATCGATTCAGCTGGTTTGGGTCGGAGAGGGGGAGTGCTTAGGGAATATGAAAAGGTCAGTTTATCTGTGAGCTCATTGGTCGAGTGATTAATAAATCAATCAGAGCTGCAGAGAGAAGCAGTGGACCAAATAAGTACACATAGAGTCCCACCTCGTATGAGAGAGCATCAACCAACATCAACAACATCAACATACAAACATAAACAACCAACAGTACATCAACTAAGTCCAAAAAATCAACACTAAACAGACATTAACAAACAAAAAACAAAACATCAACAACAAACTTTTACAACCAACAAAAATATGTCAACAAACACCGAAACAACAATCACAGACACTGAAACATCAACAACAAACACTAAAAAGATCAAAAGCAAACAACAAAACATTAACCAACAACAAAACATCCAAAACGCCATCAAGCTCTGATTAAGAGATTTTTGGTCAACAGACACATCAATTCTCCAGATGTTGACTGCTATGGTGCTACAAGGCTCTTTGACTGGACCAATTCTTTTAACATTAAATACAAACAACCTTCATCAAGCATATTTAAAAATAATATTCAATTGTTTGCAGATGATGCAGTTATTTCTAGACCCAAAGATGAATGAAAGAAGCCGTATTGGATAACAAAAACATGTGTTTACAATGTTTACTAAACATGGAGGTAGAGGTTACATATTAGTGTGCCTGAGAGGGGGAGGAGCTGCAGGTTTTTAAATTAAATCAATTAATCAATCTTAATTGGATAGCTCCAATTCATAACAAATGTTATCTCAAGACACTTTACAAAAGAGCAGTTAAAGACCTTATGCATTGTTACATTATCTACAGAGACCCAACATTCATCCAACATGAGCACTAAGCAACATTTAGCAACGTTACAGTGGCGAGGAAAAACTTCTTTTAAGAGGCAGAAACCTCTAGCAGAACCAGACTCATGATGAACAGACATCGGATGAAAGTGTGTTGGGCTTGTATGTAAAGTGGGATAGAGGCAGGAAGCAGGAAAAGGGAGAAGGATAGAGAGAAACAGAACAACAACAAATCAAACCTTTGGTCACTTCAGACCCTCAATTTAACTTGAAAAAGTGTCAAATATTGTTACATTTAAGAAGCAAAATTGAAAGCATATTCTGCCATTTTGGTGTATTTATGTTTTACGTTCTTTGCTTTTTCACGCTTTGAATTTTGATTTGTTTACTGGTAATTTACAGCTGTGACAACACAAAAATCCATACAGTTGTCATACAAGACACCAATTAAATTAGAATGTAAATCTTTAACATTTTAGAACAAAATAAAGATTTTGAGTTTACATTTTTTAAAACTCCTTTGTGTTTGATGGTTAAAGCTGTGCAAGGGTTTGTACTGAATCATTTTAATAAATTCATTACACAATTTAAAGTACAGTATCAGTCACACAACATTTGGAAAAACATGTCCTGACTGTAAGAGCAAAAAACTTGAATGGTCTGGAATCAGTCATCTAGATTTAATATTCAAGTAAGAAAATAAGAAAGTAAGCAAAACGTGTTATTATTTTTTAATAGACTGGGTTACAAGACAACATACAGAAAAAAACTCAAAAACAACAGAAATGCTCACATAAGACATAGGCTCAAACAGAGGCATCTAACAAAGTTACACTAAATACAAGGATGTAGCGTTACATGGAGGCTTGTCTGTACAGAGGAGTTTCCTTGAAGCAGGTCAAGGGTTCAGCAGATCTGATTGATTGTGGAAGTTGATGCAGATGGTGAGGGCTAATGCAACAAGTCATGACCACAGTTTTTCAGTGGGGGAGAAAGAAAGTCCTGTTCCTACTCAGGCTCTCATTGGCTCTAGTGGCCTAGAACAGTGAATGGAAGGTCCTGATTGGTCCAATGAAGTGTCAGTCGAAAAGTTCATGAAGTAGAGAGAAAACAGTTGTTGTCTGGATCAAAGTTTAAACTGGATTTGAATCATGGTGACCCTTGCTGATGCAGCAGGACTGTTTTTGCTGACATATTATGAACAGAAGAGTACAGCAGAGTTTCAGACCGTATAGCAAAATTAATCAGAACAAATGTTCGTCGGTGGTCTGATAGATGCGTAGATTGTGGCTGCTGTGTGGATTAGATCTTGAAATGCTCTACATGGTCGGAATCACAAGAATGTATGGTATGAGTGATGAATGTAGAACAGTATGATGACATTGATAATGAGAAAACACACTTACGGCGGTGAGGGTGGGACGTCAGAGGAGGTGAAAAGTTTCTATTATTTGCAGATTTTCGATACAGACATGGGTAGTTTGGAGTTTTCAAAGTCTTCATGGCCTCATAAAAAAACTTCAATTTATTGACATTTTATAAAGCTGCTTTTGTTGTTTTTTGATAATACCATTAAACATGAATTTTAATTTAAGTTAAATACGGAATTAACAGATTAAGTGATTTTGAAGAAAACATCTTTGTTGACCAATCGACGGTTAACAGATGTATTTTTTGACCATTGACCTTAACCCTAACCTCTGCTTATAGGTCATGAGAGATGTGGGATTGACAACTAGTTCTCCTTAATAATCTGACCGCTGCATTTAGAAAAGGTTTAAAGACGATTGATTGGGGCATGTTTACAGATGATTACAGACATCCAAACGGGAGAAAATAAACGTACAAATTTGAAACTCAAGACCTGTTAAGAAGAGAATTGGCAATGTTTCTTAACTGTAGGAAACAGGTCTGTAGACGCTTTGTGATATGGTGGTTAAAGGTCAGGTGACGGTCAAAAATGACTGTATTATATACTGTACTGTATAACAGTATTTCTCTTTTATTAGGGTTGAGGTGGAGAAAATTTAGGGACAGCAGCTGAACAGAAATGAAGAAAGGACAGTTATGGTAAATGGATTTGAGCTTGGTTGAGAGACAACTGACTCTACCTTTGTTAAAATAAAATGAAAATTATGCACCATGTTTAATAGTGTTTTGCTTGTCTTTTTGTACATTTTTGTACCTGCATTATTCACTTGTAATCTTTTGATCGCCTGCATAGGGACGGCAGATGATAATTAGAATCCTTGCTAACTCAGGCATGTTGACATCCTGTGTTTTTACACTGATGTCCATTAATGTGTTCCGTCCCTTAAATAATCAAATAAATCAAATAAATAAAAAAAAATTAAATGCTGCCCAAATTGGCTTCTGTTAATCCAAAGTTCACTTCACTGGGCCACTGATTAATTAAGAGTACGCACACAAACACGCACACACATGCTCACACACACTCTCTGTTGGTGGTGTGTTTAATGGAGTGTGTGTTCACTGCTGATGATGAAGCTTTCAGGCGAGCTGAAGCGAGAAAACTAATAAACAGAGTCATTAAAACAAACAAGTGTCACATATTTACACTGACACTGACTGTTTGTTCAGCTGCAGCTCCTCATGTAGCCCATAGGGGGCAGTAGCAGCCCACGGTGTGGTGGTGCTGAGGGAGCTGAGATGATTCCACGTGTTTATCGTCTAATGTATCAGAGGATGTTTGAGAGGATTTCTAACAAATCCCTCAGAGGCATCTCTTTCTCTCCTCCTCTGAGTGCAGCAGAGGAAACACACACACACACACACAGACACACACACACACACACACACACACACACACACACACACACACACACACACACACACACACACACACACACACACACACACACACACACACACACACACACACACACACACATGAACAAACATAGTGTTGGTACTGACTGGATATAAAGAAGGATAGACCTCAGATAAAGACTTCATCCATAGTGTGAAACCCACACGCTGACTCGCTGATTTACACACCCCAGGTTATGTTAAACACACTACCTAACAACAACCTCTATGATCCCAACTGCTTCTTCATCAGGTCAGCATGTTAATGTCATTTATCTCAATCTGGAAACTAGAAAATTTAGCATACCAGAAATGGACTGGCCTACAACAAAAGAAGGCTAAAATCAAACTCCTACTTTTGCCTCTGATTGAGGCCTTTTTGTTTGATACTAAAAACTGCTCCCTCTATCAAGTCTGAACCACAGACTGTATATTAAGATGGACAGAGAAAGACCTGCATGGGAGTGAAGCCAGAATATGTAGAGATCACCATGTTGACTGATAGAATTATATGCCTTAAGCTCCTCCTCGTCCATCTTAACAGGTGGGGCATGGGTCAAACTATAAGACCAGAATTCATGTCAATAAATTTTGACAATAAATAACAGTTTCTGACGTTGTCATTAGTTCTTATTTTTATTTTTGTCATGCAGCGCTCTGCTTCACCTGTGCAGTACTGTATTTCAGCACCTGTCAGGTTAAGGATGAGAAAGGGCTCGTCCAGGAGCTGCAGGTCTTTAACAACCGCTTCACAAGCACGTCACAGATTTCTGCTGCTTCTTTAAATACACCTGCTACGCCCAAACTGTTGGAAAAGTCTTTTCAAACAAGAGCTTTCTTGCCGATGTCTCGCTAGGTCTTCAACCTAGAACCTGGGACACCACTTGTTGTGATCTGATCTTCCTTCACATGGGATGCATCGGGGTGTCGTCATGCAGCGCTAGGCATGAGTTGAAAACTGTTTAACACACAACCTTTTTTTTTTCCCTCTTGTGACTTTTGGTTAAAGTTATGGCTTTAAAAAAAAAAGTTTTGGTACTTTTTTAAACTTTAATTATAATAACAGAGTATATAGGGTTAGGGTTAGGATATAGAATCACAGGTTTGGTCTGTAAAAGCATGCTGAATAGTAATGAATCTTGGTTTTCCTGCCATGAATAAAGCGGTTGGTTGGAGCTTTTCCAGCTCTGAAAGTGTCTGTGACTGATTGAATAATAACATCCATCAAGACCCTCTCCTTTAGACTGCAGCACTTCACTAAAAGCTTCAGCTCAAACAGGTAAACACAGAGGTCAGCTCTGATTTACTGATGTGACAGATAGAGAACGAGGGAGAGAAAGAGAGGAGAGAGAACGAGAGAGAGAGAGAGAGAGAGAGAGAGAGAGAGAGAGAGAGAGAGAGACAGAGAGAGACAGAGAGAGCGGAAGCAGTCTGTGTGTTGATAAGCTGCAGTGATGGAAATAATTATCACCAGGTAATATTTACGATGATTTCACACCTGTAGTTCATTTGCTTTGTTCTGATTCAGATTCGGAAGTGTAAAATCCTGCAGTTCATCAAGGTTCCAATTGATGCTTGCTGCAGAAGCACAGGAAGTCACAGACACACCCCATTCAAAAACTCTTGTTTTTACAGCAGAAATTAACATGTTTACAGCCTGGTTCAAAAAACACAAAATTGGTCTGAAGCACTATTGAGAGGTACATTTTTTGATAATCCCTCTCTTTTGTTTTTATGAAAGATAAGCATTATTAACAGTAAGGCGCATAGCTGACCTGATTGACAGGTGGGCGCAATGTAGCTGTTTGTCAGGAGTCTTAAAACCTTCCTCAGCTCCAGCTGTTAATCTGTCGTTAAGTTGACTGAAAGTTAGGTTGAGACAGGATTTCCAGTATGGAGGCCGCCATTGATTGGACTCCAAAGCCCCCTGCAGTTACAGAAGGGTGATGTCACTCAGGCTTTGTTCAATATTAATTACAGTCTATGGTTCACACTGAGGCCATGTTTACATAAAAATCATCCAAAAAACACTTATTATATATAATATATATTATATATTTCTTTGTTGAACAACAACAATTTGATAATAAATGCAGAGCAAACAGATCTGCAGAAATGACTAAAACTGTTGTAGTATACATAGCAGGCCAATAGTTGGCAGTGTGACACTGTAATGAAACAACATGCGTACGCACAAATAGTCTTCCTTCTATAGCCGTTTTCACATATGCACTCCGGATAATATCTAGATAATTACAGGAGGACCGCTCCGGAGATTCTCCCGACCTAGTCGTTCACATATGCTCCTCAGAGCGAGGGACTTTCCCTGTCAGAGGGGAGGGGGGGGGGATTTCCTGAGGTAAGATGTGACGTAAATAAACAATGCGGAAGTAGCGGCCGAAGCAACAGAGTCCGCTACACGACGCTATAATGAGAATATTTGCCTTTATATCAATGCTATGTGTAATCCAATGGAATGACAACATCCACAAAAGAGAGGAGAACAACATACTGATGAACAGAAAACAGAATGCAGACTTTTAATTACGTGCACGGAGATCGTAGAGGTCACGTGCAGACACTTTAGGCAGTCACTGTATATAAACGTCATTCTCTTTCTATTGGCTCGAGTTGAAATCTCTGGAGTATATGCTGCAGCGTTCAGACATCAACTCACTTGGATTTTCTGCGGAAAAAATACTAGGGGTCTGGCCGGAGAAACTCTGGATAAAATCCGCTCGAAAAATGCGGCTGTTTGCGTTCACACATAGCCTAAAGAACCTCTGGGTTTTTCAGGAGATTTCTATTTGTATGAAAATGGTTTATGTCAGAAGAATGTGCATTGAGTACGTTGAAAAAATGTAACTTGTTCGGTGGATTTTGAGAAGCCGTATGATGGTGTACTAGCTTTGATAAAAGGCTGCTGACTAGCTAACAGGCTATTTCCTTGGACTCAGTTGCAGATGTTGATTGTAAAGCTAGTTTGTATGATTAAAAATAATTTGTTTTACCAATTACGAGTCTAAATGTCAATCTGCTAAAATGTGGTTATTCAGTATTTATCAGTTTGATATTAAATACAGTTACATTTTCAATTTTTTCGGTAGAAACACAGTCATCACCTTTATCAGTTTGTTAAAACGGACAAAATGTGCCTCTCCCTAATGGCTTCAGGTAGCTCCTATCAGGTCTATATCCATCCGTAAAGAAATGCGTGTTTGTGAGAGAGAGGAAGAAAGGATGTGGGATTTTTCTAATGTATTTTAGCAATGGGCTGAGGTTTCCTGACCCTTACTCACTGTCGGCTCAGTGGGTCAAAAGTCCAACTAACTGGACAAAGTTACAGTTATGGAGAAAACCATTGTTTTAAACAAATCAAAACTTAAGGCATCTATTGATATATAGCTTCGTACTATGTGGTCAGGTCCAGGACATTGAATACTGATATTTGTCTGATTTATTTTTGTATTAAGTTTTTTTTGTATTAAGGACTAATGTACTGCCTAGCTATCAGCAAAGACATAAAACAGCTAAATAAATGTGGTCTAAACAAACAGCTACTGAGGGAGAACTTCAGTCACACAGCCGTGTTACCGTCAACTCTTTGTTAAGTAATTCATTAATTAATTGTTAAATGTATGTTCAACTATTAAAAACCACCACAAGCAGCTACTACAGCTTCTAAATGTTCTTTCCACTTTCACCATTTTTCTGCCACCACAATGCACGCCTAGTTGTTGTGAAACAATTGTGACGTATACTCCAAATTAGTCTATATGGTTACCACCATTGTTAGGATTCATAACTCCTATTCAGAAACCAATGGATGACATCACTGAGACTACGTCCAGGATTTATACAGACAGTGGTTTAACACCTGTGGTAAAGGACTGAACTGATCTAATCCGCTCCAAACAGAAACAGATGTATTTTTTTAATTGATATATTTCTGTTCTGTTTGTGACACTAGAAACTTCTCTTCCTGCCCCCACTCCCCAACTTGAAGTGAACAAACATGTGAAGAGAAAAACACAAACAATGTGTTCTTAATCCTCAGCTCATCAGCCCATCTCACTGTGACCCAACTGTGTGTGTGTGTGTGAGTGTGTGTGTGTGTGTGTGTGTGTGTGTGTATGTGTGTATGTGTGTGTGTGGAGTCTTGCTCCACAAGCAGCTGTTCAGCTATTAACCCCCCCGCCTCTCTCCACACACACACACTGTGTTCCGACCCCTGTTGCGTGCGGCGGGGTCGGGTAGTGGTGGAGGGAGTGACGGGGGAGGCTGTGGTGGCTGATGGGGTGGGTGGGTTGTAAGGGCCAGGGGTTGGTGCTAAATGGCCAAACTGTGTGTGGATTAAGAGGCAGAGAGAAAGTGTGGATGTTTTTATCCCCAGCTCATAGCAGCTGAAGAAAAGCTCCTCAAAGCTAACCCCAATCCGCACACACACACACACACACACACACACACACACACACACACACACACACACACACACTTTCATTTTTCTTTCTTAACACAGCAGGAAGATTTTCTGCCCAAATGTCTCTTTTCCATTTTCATATGAAAATCCAATCAGAAATAATTTGTTGATCTCTGCTGGGAATTTACCTCCATCACAGGTGTTCCCATTATACAATAGAGAAATAATAAAAGTCTCTAAAACATATGAAATACACTATATATACACCACTGATGGCACCTTTACCTCAGTCAAAGGTGATATATAAATTTAGTTTAAAAAGTTTGTGAACTTTTCTTTTATAAAACTGTTTGGGGGCTTTATGGCTTTACTCAGAGACAGGACAGTGGATAGAGTCAGAAATCTGGGAAAAAATAGTGGGGAACAACACACAGGGAAAGGAGCCACAGGCCGGACCCGAACCCAGGCTGCCCAACCAGAGAACCACATTGTCCCCACACGGGGGCACGGGCCAACCACCAGGCAAACAGCGCCCCCTAAAAACTGATTTTTAAGAATGTGAAGAACCTCGCTTCTGAATGAAACAAACCTAACAGTGAAATCAGAACGAGGGCTACATCAGGTGGAAACTGAAGAGCACCAAAAGGCAGAACCACATTTGGTCAGTCTCAGAAAAAAGAACTCACCTGTGGAACACATTACCATCTGAAATTAAAAAAACTGAGAGTGTTTTTAAGACACACGTAAAACAGTGAGCATTGGCATGGCAACTGCTTTGTAGTTTACATATGAATCAACGCTCAGTGCATAGTCCTTAGTTTAATAAATAAATAAATGAAAAATATATATGTAAAGAAAAAAGAAGAAAAATACTGTCATAAAAACATGTAAAATGTACAATTCTTGAGTATTTAATTTGTGTTATCAATATATAATATGACATTTTCTTTGTTATCTTAAACAAGGTGTACCTTATGTACTGGCAACTGAAGTATGTATCTGTGTGTGTGTGTGTTTGTGTGTGTGTGTGAGTGTGTGTGAGGGGGGGATTTTTACGTGTGTACAGATCACAGAGCAGTCTCTCTAGTGGCAGATCTTAAGCAGCTTTTAGTAGGAGCCTGTTAAAGTGGCCTGCTGGTAATACAGACAGTACACACACACACACACACACACACACACACACACACACACACACACACACACACACACACACACACTCTGCTCTCGGGTAACATCTTTATCCTGCAGCCCAATCTGTCCTGCATCTGCCGAGGACGAATTACTGAGATCTGCTGTGACACAGGCTCCTCTGCACACACGGCTTACCCTGTCTTACACACATACACATACACCTACCCACCCACACAAACACACACACACACACACCCTTAACCCTGTCTACATCATTACAGCAATATTAATACATCACTTGTGCTTTCAAACGTGCACAAAACTCCTGATATTTGCCGGAGTCTGAGAGAGCTGATGTGAGAACAAAGTAAGATATGATCAGGAGAGATCGAGTGAGTGAGGGGAGGTGTTGAAGTTTGTCACCTGCGATCGGTGCGTGATTACAGACTGCACGTGACTGCTACGATCTGACTTCACGTTTCAATCAAGTTTAAATTAAAAAAACATCTGCCATCAGGTCACACATCTCAGCTGATAACTGACGTCACAGTCACATGGACTCAATGTTTCCTTCCTGACGTTTTCACATTACGAGGACATGTAGCCCATGATGACAAGTAGTAATCTACTTAATATCTCAATATAATTTAAATGAAATCTTTTTTTTTTAATTTAAAAGGAGTTTATTTTTTATTTTTTATTTTTTTATTTCAAGACAAAGGACAATACACTTGCAAAACAACATGAGAGACAATTAAAATAAGTACAAGCCAGAAAATTGGGGGAATATTCATGTTTGACCTGTGTCCCAAACTCATATTTTAAATTTTAAGAGAACAGAATTAGGGGTAATGTGTGTGTGAAAGTGTGTGTGTGTGTGTACTTTACAGTTTGTCTTCTCAAAAAAAGAAAGCACTTTACAATAAGAGTACATTAATTATCATTATCTAATGCAGTAATAAGCATTAACTAACAGTTATTAACAGTTAGCTAAAGCGTCTAGTAAGCGTTTTATAATGATGTTCATGTTAACTAAGGTGTTCCATCATTAATTACTTAATAGTTTCAAACACAAAAGCAGAAGTCAAAAACAACAGGAGAGGGTGGCAAAGCTCCCTAAATCAGACTCTTTTGGTTTCACAATCAGTCGCCAGCCCACAGCTGACCCCCTGCCCCAGTTCGGTGCTTCAACAGCCATGCAGCAAGTAACATTAGGAGGATGGAAGCTATGACGTTAGCCCTAAATAATCGTGTGTATGTGTGTGTGTGTGTGTGTGTGTGTTCTGTAACAAGTGTGCACTAGGGCCAGTCGTGACTACCTTAAGCCTCTGTTGACATCAGTGGACACAATCCGCATGTTCTTCATGTAGAGGTTTGCTTGTTCCTTTTTCTTCATGAATAAGTTCTTAACTTGAAGGCTAACCTATAGTTTATTGTACATGTTACATAATAATTACTTCGCCATCATTAATCAGTTATTAATGCTCTTTGTAAGCCTGACTGTAAAGTTGAAAACATATATCCCTTGAGTAACACCTAATAAATACACAAAAGTGCTTGATAAGCGAAAAAATAGATTGTCTTTAACATATGCTAAAGAAAAAGCATACATGTTTTTAAACCGTATTAGTTTATTCTAACAATAGAGAAAGCTCAACACCTATCAGAATAATACTTTTTAGCTTGATAATATTTATCTTACATAAAACATATAGATCCTCTCTATGAGTATGTCAGCGCAGAGCGACGTGAACATTTTTCTTCAGTAAGACCCAGTAGACTGCGTCCACATGAAGAAGAAGGAGAAAAAGGAGGAGGAGGTAATTTCCTAAAAGCACTCTCTCTGATTTGGTTAACAGCGGTGTAGCTGTGCTCTGTATGAATCAGATTTTCCCTCTGCATGTGAAAAATAAAAATCAGAATAAAAGCTGCAAACATCTGGAAATCTCTCCCTCCTGTCTGAACAGAACAAAGCTGCTCAATCCTCCTGAAAAAGAAAGGAACAGTGCTCATAATAAAATCCAAAAGAGGAGCAGACGAAATAAGAAAACATCTCCACAAAGTGTACTCAGCATCTGCTGGGAGGATTGATGCTCGCTCTGAGTGAAAGGAGATTATGTTAAAGCCTAAATGAGGCTTTTACATTTTGTCAAATCCTGCAGCCATAATCTAATCTTATCCGTCTCAATCCAATTTTTAATGCTGGCTACACATGGGATTAAAGAGTGCAGTTTGCTTTGTAGGCCATTTGACAGCGAGCAGCATCTGCTGCTGAAGAAGAGCAGCTCGTGGAGAAGCAGAGGAAAGGTCAGAGCCGGCCGCCATGTTCACAGAGACAGAGCGCATACACTTATAGATATAATACTGTCTATGAACATGTTTATACAGCATTCCTCAGTGTCACTGTTTAAACGTGCTCATCAACTCTCTTCACTTTGTGAATTAATGATATCAAAGTGTTTTTTAACTGTATAAATGTAAAAAACAACAACAATGGCTGTTTTAGAAAACGCCTATAGTAGTACATACTTATGTGGCCAAAACGCAGTATTCCAAAAAACACCCCAATGTGTACTGAGTATAAAGTCTGCACAAGACCAGTCTCTCTTACTCTCATACTGTTTCCCACAATGCAAAGCGGCAGGTCAAAGATCGAAATGAGGGACAGCAATGGCCATTGTAAAGGGATATAATCAAAATCAGACCAAACCACACAAATATATCACCAATCACCTTTTTTGATTCCCAAAGTCATGAAAATCTAAATTAATCGCTTTTTTCAGATGGTAAGTGGATGCTGCACCGTAGCGGTGTTTGCTGTCAGATATAGGCTGTTGTTTACTTCCAAATTCCAAGACCAGAAACCAGCTTAGCTGCAGCCTGACATACTGCAAAATAACCTCCGACTGGCAGTCATACTGTTGAACGCAGTATGTACTGCATACCGCATTCAACGGTTTTAAAAACAGCCAATGTTTCAAAATCTTGTTTACGATCAATGAATCCAGTGATGGGTATTTTCCTTCAGTACTGTCTTCTCAGAGTCTAAATGGGCCTGAAATCATACAGTGTACGTCCGGCTTTACAAGAGTATCCTGGTAGTCCAAGACAGGCAGCAGCACATCTGAACAAAGTTACAGACACACATCACATTAAACATTTCAAAATACAGATTCAAATATCCATGGTATAACTACAACTTGATGTGTCTTCCTTCACACCTTCATCTACCTATGTCACATTTTCTCACAGCGCTCCTGCATGTTTTTTTATTTTATAAAGAATCTCTCTGACGACACACTTCATTAATGCTTCTTTAAGCAACAATCTGTAACTTTTCTTCTTTAAAATAGTAGTTTTAATGTAAATGTAATAGCACAATAACTTTAAACAGGGAGAATAGTGTCTCTCTCATGTCCACAGAGCCTGTGTTTTCAGCACAATGAAACTTTATCTAGTTCATAGAGTGTGAATACTATTGGAGGATGCCTGAGTGAAATCAACCATCTGTTACTGAAGGGGCTTTGGAATCCCATCGATGATGGTCGTCATGCTGGAAATGCTGTCTCACCCTAACTTTCAGTCGACCTAACGACAGGCTAAGAGCTGAGGCGGGATTAAGCCTCTAGAAAAACCGCTACATCGCACCCGCCTGTATCAAGTCAGACACGAGCCTAACTGTGCAAACCTCGTATCCTTTAAGAAATCAAAACAAATGAGTTATCTAAAAAATTCACCCCCTGTACAGTGTGTGCTGTTGAAGCAATCACTAATCAGACCCAAATCGTTTTTTTTTGATTCAGGCTGTAAACATGTTAATTTATGCTCTAAAAACAAGCATTTTTGAATGCGTTTGTATGTGACTCCAGGGCTCTTGGACACTTGAGGAACTGCAGTTTTTTGCACTTCTGCATCGGCTTAATTTTTGGTTGCCGCTTGCTTGCATGTAAATGGCAGCGTGCCACAGTTCTCTGGTGAGAAGTGTGTACTAAAGATAACATGCTGAATGATGAACAGTACACTGATGTCCTGCTGTTTAGTCTCAGTCGTATCATGAAATCAATGGTGTTATTAGAGGCCAATAATCGCTGCTGCGGTCAGAAGTTATCAATTTATTCAGAGATGTAAACCAATAAGATAAAAAACCCCCACAAATTTATCAAATCCTTTTCTATAAATGGGATCAGAATCAAAGTGAGAGGGGTGGACTTTAACATTCTGGTTAAAATTAAATATAAATAAAGACACCTTAGAGATGAACTATTGAACTATTGTCCTTGTTTTTGTTGCATCCCCTCAGAACATGTAAGGGGCTTTGAGTCGTGACCTCGGGGACTTGGGGGGTCCAGGTCATCTGGTCCAGGTCAGGTTTCTGTGGGACAGATGGCTTCTCTCTGAACTGCACAGATTTACTGAGGAGATGATATGGGATTAAAGCTGGAGGGATTTTTTTTTTTTTTTTTTTACAGGAAAAAGTTCTCAGAGCACATTTGGAGCAGAAGACGAGAGAAAAATACAGAAATCTAAAAACACTGCTGCTGATGCTCAGATTAAGGAGTGTGTGTGTGTGTGTGTGTGTGTGTGTGTGTGTGTGTGTGTGTGTGTGTGTGTGTATGTGTGTGTGTGTGTCGGGTGGGGGGTAAGTGGGAAAATAAAGATGTGTCTATGTACTGTAAAACATATTTATATCTTGTTGATATTAAAGAGAGCACATGGAGCATGTTAAAGTTTGTAGTACACAGCTGGGTTGTAATGATACAAGACTTTTTTTTTTAAAGATTTATTTTTTATCTTTTTGTGCCTTTAATGGAGAGATAGGACAGTGGATAGAGTCAGATACCAGGGAGAGAGAGTGGGGAACGACATGCAGGAAAGGAGCCACAGGCCGGACTCGAGCCTGGGCTGCCCACTCGGAAGACTACAGCTTCCATACATGGGGCGCAAGCACTAACCACTGCGCCACCATTGCCCCATGATGAGGCTTTGATATGATACTCGGGGGAAACTTTTTTATATACCTGCTTGATACCATGAAAAGTCCAACACACTCAATATCTGGTATATTACTGTCTTAAGGATTTTATATGTGTGTATTCCTTCTGCTGCACACCTCTCTATATGAAAAGGATGAAGTTTTTCTAAAGCTTTGTGACTTTTTGATACAATCAGTTATTAAAATAAAAGATCATAGTTTTCTTAAACAGGTGGTATTGAAGATTAGTATGGAGATTTGAACATCCTAACAAAGTTTGTCCTCTTTTCCATTTCCAGAGTGAATTTCAGCCAAATAAGTTACAAGAAAATATTTTAAAATGTATTAATTATTTAACTTTTTATGAAATGTTTTTTGCAGTTGACCTTCAGGGCCACCGTACCTTCTCCATCAGTGAGCGTGAATAAGTCTATGGTTCTTCCTCAGTGTCCTGACCTCCTGCTCCTCTCTGACCCTCCAGTCTCTGAAACTCCTGCTCCATTTAACACGGTCTCCTGTCTCCTGGGTCAGCTTGCTCCGCGGCGGAAGGTGTTTAGATAAGCTGTTTGAAGAGCGATAAAGGGACACGATGGCTGATAGCGAGAGTGAGCAAATATTTGTAGGAGCTGAACAGCTGTTTGTCAGGATGCCATTAAGCCAGCAGGTTGTTCAGCAGCTTCAGCTAAAAGCTTCTCTTCGTTGTCTTCAACATCAGACCTGAAAGTCAGGAGGAACATGTTCAAACATGACAGACACGGCTCAAACATGTCAGGAAATATGAGCTACAGGCTGAACTATGAACCAATAACATGTCGATAAAGTCATAAAGCACCAGAGAGCAGAGAGAGTGATAGTGAGAACAGGTGAAATGAAAGTGATGATGTAAAAAAAATGAGCTGGTTTACCTTTAAATCTCTGAAGTGATTTAAAAGAAGGTAAATGTTTCCAATCTAAGTTCTTCAGGTGTTTTGGTTTAACATGCCGTGCTCTGATGTTTCCTTCTGGATTGGAGGAACTAAATGTCAGATTAACTCCCTTATGTAGGAACTGAACTACTTCTAAGCCTGTCTCAAATTCCTTCAAAATCCAGTGTAGAGATGTGAGGATTGGGCTGATTGGCTCTTGTCTTTAGATATTTGCAGTGTTCTGCAGTACAAATAGCCACATTAGCAGTTTAATTTTTCAGTAGCTTGGTGGTAGCGGTGCTATTTTTCCTAATCAAATAGCTTCTCAGTAGTGTAGCTGATTTATTAATCAAGTAGTGCGGTAGGGTCCAAACAATTCTACAATTCACAGAGCAGACGCTTTTATCCAAAGCGACGTACATCAGAGCTCAAGAGCCACACAAGCAACGATCTAGAGCGGAGGAAACAATTTAAGAAAGTGCAAACAAACAGCTTTAAGTCCAACCTGACACACAGGTGATGACAGGAAGTGACCAGAGGCAAGTTTTTCATTTATTTCTTTTTTTTTTAATTTAATGTATTGTTATCAACATCAACAGTTCTTTTTGAGAGTTCTAATCAACATCAAAACCATCCTAAATATTTTCATCATCATCATTGTTGTCATCAAAGGGGTACTTAGTATTTTTGAATGGTCATGCATCCCGCCCTCATTTTCCCTTGAGATAGGAAATCTTTGTATTTCTAAGTCTGAAAAGGAGCTTCTGATGACGTAACAATTGTCATTTTGCGTCACAACACTGAGGCTGTCTGAATGTTACTTTTTTTGCACACAAAAAACCCAAGATGATAAAATGAAACAGTTATTGTTTTAAGCACACTGTAAAGAAACTCTTCTCTTATGACGATACATTTATGAATAATAATTCCTTGCATTTCAATAGGGTCCTCGCACCGTGAGTGCTCGGGCCCTAATTGTATAATGTTCAAATATTTTTGGCGCCCCTGTCAGTCATGGGCCCTTAGAACCGTCCTAAAATTTCTCCTACACCTGCTTGTCAGTCAGTTCAGTTCTAACCTGTGAAAATGTATGATTTTGGTTTCAACATGTGAAAATATTTTGCAGAATGGTATTAATATGATTAATTAATTAATATGTCCTTTGAGGATTAAATAATCAGTCAGTAATTAATGGATGAGTAGAGGACATACCTGTCTGACTGTCAGAGTCTACAGCTTACTGACGCTTTACTGCTGTTAATCAAAAACACATATCTTTATGTTAAACATTTAAAACTGCATTACAATCTATGTTAATTATTGTAAATGTCAGTAAAATGCACAAGAAATATTCTATTTTTCCTAAACCACTTCTTCCTCCAGAATATAAATTAGCTACAGTCCACCGTGAATGTGTAATAGTGAGTGAAAGAACGCCTTTTTATCATAGAGGTTTCTCCACTAACACATGAACAGAAATCTTTGAAATGCTGTTTTTTTCCCTCTCTCTCCCTCTGAGCCGTATTCCTGTAAACTCACAAATGGCCGACCTTTGTAAATTGCTGTGTTTAAGCCTTTGCTTTTTAGCCTTCTGTAAATGTCACATAATGTTATTGGGCTGCAGCAGCACAGGATCATTAATCTGCGGCGTGCAGAGGGAGAGACGGCGGCTGTATCACTCAGAGAGACATCAGAGCAGAAGTGTAAACATCATTTGGACACGTCAGTTTTTCTGCTCCGGCAGTTTGATGTTGATGAAGGGAGACCACCTTCTCAGAGTGCACTGATGCGCGATGTTTGATCGATACTGCAGGAAACTCGCAGTTATTTCACCACTGCAGGAGGAATCCTCTTCAACGAAGACACAACAAAGTTATCTCCGGTGCTCCATTTTTCCACATCAGCACACAGAGCAGCTGGAAATGAAGATGCTCAAACTGGAGGCCGGCGTTCCTCTCCTCCACGTGCTTTAACTGCAGTGAATATTCCAGCCCAGCAATTACAGAAAACTTAAGAAGCTGCCACAAATAAATCAATATACGTCAAAGAGCGAACAAGCTAACAGTCTAGGAATGGACACAGATAGCTGCTAATTATTGCTAACGTGTAAATCATTTTTAAAAACTATTTGACTGATTGTAAAAGTGGCGCTCAAACTTATTGGCAGTAAGTAAGTACAACAAAGAGCACAGTAAGACGGATTATGTGTCTGATATTAACATGAATATTTTTACTTTTTAGCAGACAGCGAGCACCTGTCACTCAAATAGACCTCGTCCTTACATCGCTTAAAGCCTAAATATTGAGTTATATAAAAAATATTTCCGTGCAGTTGTCATTAATTAAGACATGAGCTACAGAGACCAAAATAGATTTTTCATTTGTATCAGGCTGTTTACTTCTGCTGTAAAGTTGGACGTTTTTAGCTCTATGGGGATTGACTCTCTGCAGGAGACATCCTCTAGTGGAAACTTGATGAACTACAGTTTTTTGTGCTTATTTATTTCTTTCAGTCCTGGAAAATTGAGACAGTGGAGAAGTGCTACTGATGACAGGAACGTTCCAATCTTGGACACAATTGAGTCTGCAGGACAGAGTCCACGACACATTTCCCTTTTGGGGACAATAAAGTAATATAACATTTTAATGTGGAGAGAAACTATCTCCACCTTTACTCTGCACGTAGATGCTGACAATGCTCAGCTCTGTCTGCATAAAGGTGATGAGCTATGGGGGGGAGACTTAAAGATTACTATTCTTCATAAAGTGATGATTTCAAACAAACAGGAAATCATCTGTGTGTGAGATGAAAATTAGGCTGAGCTCTGCTGGAGCTTTAATCAGCAGACACACTCAAATATTAGCTTCAATAAATACTTTTTACAGGACAGCTTTGATTGTTAAACCAGAAAGAGGCGATTTGACATGAGGCTGATGAGAATGCAAATTTGTACAAAAGCACTGATGATAAAGTGATTCCACAGGGCTGAGACCACGTCAACACACACATGAAAACACTCTGCATGGGTTAGGGCACCCATGTATGCACGAATGGCTGCACGTATTCTGTGTGTGTGTGTGTGTGTGTGTGTGTGTGTGTGTGTGTGTGTGTGTGTGTGTGTGTGTGTGTCACTGAATGAGCTGCTGGTGTTGTGAAGCAGAAAACAGTTCGTCTCCATCCTGACACTTTGTGACAAACAGAGCTGCTGTCTGCAGGACAAACTTTCTGTTTCCTCTGATTGTTCACCAGAGCGTTGTTCTGTGCGACACTCCATCTTCACGCTGTGTGTATATGTGTGTGTGTGTGTGTGTGCTTTTACTGAAAGATGGCTCAATATTTCATTCATTTTGTGGATTTGCAAAGTGACAAAACGATGCTTTAGTGCCTTCTCTTCAGCTCTTATTGTGTCATCCCACCTCTTTCTGTATAAACTATGAAAGCTGTTCTGTAAAAAGTCTTTAGTTTGTCTAAAGTTTGTTTTGGTCTGCAGATTAAAGCTAAAGAAGAGCTCAGCCTGATTGTAACTTCACACAGAGATGATTTGTGTTTGTGATCATCCTACTTGCACGGCTGCAACCAAAAGTTGGAATACGAATAACTGGGCATGTGCAAAATCTACAAATACTGTAGTCAGTGGATAGCTAATTAAATGTGACACTTTTTAAAAATGAATTCTTAATTGTTTTTTTCATAACTAGACTCCCTGCAGACTTTCAGATGACCTTTACCTGAATGTTAATCAGTTCTCACACTGACCATCAGAATGTTAGTCTGAGACATATGGACGATTAAACAGAGCTGACTGCAATTTAGGTGGATTTAATTTAGTCCAACAACAAAACTTGTCAATGGTGGCACCTCTTCAAACTGCAGTTCCTCTAGTGTCCACTAGAGGTTGTCTCCAGTGAGTGACTCCCCATAGAGCCCCGTGTTAAAATATCCAACTTCACAGCAGCAATAAAAATGTTTACAGCCTGGTTCAAAAAAGTGTTTTTTTGTCTCAATTCATGACAACTGTACAGGCTAAATTATTATAAAACTCTCCAGCTGTTTGAATTAAAATGATGTAGACTTAGGGGGTGTGACCTATTTGAGTGACAGGTGACACCTAGCTGCTAGGTGTCAGCTAATTCAGTCAGAACTTAACTTTTGGGCCGTGTTTTTCCTGCTGGAGCCTTTTGGGGAAAGAAAATATTGGATGTTCGTTCAATGCTCTCTGAGCTTTTTTAGTCTGATTAATACAAACTCCATCACTAACATAATCTCATTCTGTGGGAAACATGACAGTTAACTCCACCCTCTCCTCCAAAACTGGACTCTTACAACAGATCAACACAGCCGTGGGCCAGCAGCATGTTTTCCTTGAGGCTTCAACTTGAGCCAGAGGACATGAGGGAAGTCCCTGTGTTAATGTGGACATGTCGATCCTTTCAGATCCCTCAGGAAGAGCATGTGATGAACCAACATCTGGGACATCTTAATCAGACATGTTTGTGCGGCAGCAGGAGACAAACCACCTTACAGGTTTGGTCACAACAATACAGCAGGTCCTCTCTGTATTTTATGTCCATGTGAAATAACGTGCAGGCTGAATTAAAATCATGGCGCACCAACAGAATGAGGCATGATTTCACAGAGCAGCCAGGATTAGCTTGACAGCTAGCCCGACAGCTAACAGGTTATTCGGAGTGTTGCAGGATGACAAAATGTGAATGTGTCCCGTGCTGCAGACAAGGTCAGAGTCAGTGAGTGTGTAATAAATGTGCAGGGAGTGAGCTGCAGCCATTATCTTTCCTGTGTGTACCAGTCGAGCGCGCTCTGACCTGACATTCTAACAAATGGAGGGGAAAACTCTGCCTGAGATGTAAATCCTCTCTGCTCCTCTGTGAACGCCCGAGTCTCTTCAGAAAGTGAGGCGCTGACCCGTGACGTCCACTAAGATGTGACATGACAGGAACGGAGGGATTAGAGAGATGGAGGGATGCAGGGGAGAGAGGCGGGGGAGGGGTGGAGCTGAGTAAAAGAGAATTATGATTGCAGAGGATAAATGAGATGTCACGGCAGAAACATATAACTGTCAGAGAGACGTCTGCAGAGCAGTGTGCAGCGAGTGACAGGCAGGAGAGTGTGTGAGGGCGGGACACTGTGTGAGTGTGTGTATCTTCTGCAGGAAGGAAGTTTATTGCTTTATATATAAAAAAAAACTCTGCTCCTGGGAAGCATCCCAAAAAACCAAGCCAAACCCAAAAACTGGTTATAACATTATTCAGTACAAATGTAGGACCCCATTGAAATTGAGATGCTGCATCTCAAGGGGCTTTCCTTTAATAACTTTAAGTTCAAACCATAGATGACTGAGGCACTAAGAATTAACACACATCAAGATAATCGGGGGAGGATTTTGGGCTGGATGCACCAGACAATCCGAACCTAAGTCCTGATTGTTTTCAATAGTTCTGGAGATCAACTTGTCAGTGATCCAATGTCTTTGGAAGAACGTCAGGGCCGCCCTGATTTCAAATCATAAATATTTCACATGCTCAATGTTTACGATCCAATCTCCTGTTGTGAGGGGGGAACTCCGAGTACAGCCCGGCACGCTCAATGTGGATTGTCACGTGAACAAAACGATAAGCGGAAGTGAGCTGACTGAAGAAGGAAGCACAACAACCCCAGTAAATCGTTTTCCCCTCCCCTCCAGCTCACTCTGTAACATGTACAGCACATCTTCACGCTGTCTACACGACTTCATCCGTAGTTTTTTTTTTCTTCTTCTTGAATGTTCAGTAAAAAAAGACCTCAAACTATCACCAATTCTTCCTGCCCCAAATTGTGGACGACGGTCTGCAATGTTTGTTTACTCTAAAGTCTTGTTTGACGATGATGGATTCAGTAAGATTTCTGGTTTTTAGGACAGGACTCTGGTTGTTGGTGAATCCATCTGTTTGTGTGGTTTGCTGTTTTGGTCATGTTGTTGCTCTCTTCACACAATAGGAACAAAACTGTTTCGTTATTTGTCCTTGTGGGCTCTCTCACAATTTCAACATCAGTTAAGACTTTAAAATCTTTAAGTGTGGGCCGGGCTTAGGGCAGGTATTGGTATATTCTGTTAAAATCACTTATACGGTTTTATTTATCAGTGTAGCTCTCACGCTACACAAAAATTATTAAAAATTAAAAATGTAAAAAAATGTAAGTCTGAATTCTCATGCAAAAAGTTGTAAACTTTTTATTGTGTGACTGTCGGCTCTCAGTAGAGGAATCATGTTGTCATGATACTTACTGTATAGTGTTGGATTAATACAGTTTGCCCTGGTCTTGCAGCCACAGACTGTCATTACCTGCCAATGTTGGCGATCTGTTGGCCAGGATGGTTGGCAGAAGAAGTTATGACATGTAAAACATTTTTGAAAGACGATCTTATAGCTCATAAATTGGATGAATGATCGAGTAAATGCAGACTGAACCTGCAGGTAGAAACCTCGTGCACGATGAAAGGTTGCATTAGGTTGAAGTTCTTGACTCTGTGGGTTACTGTGCATCTCTGCATGCTGCACGTGTGTCTGATAAACACACAGACTGGCTCTCTGAAACCGAAGAGTAAGGATGTTTGCAGGTTTAGTTTCATAAAGGAGAAAACTTTCAAATCAGTAACACGCAGTATAAAGTCTCAATTAAACATTCACAAATTCTTCAGACCAAGTTTTTAAGACCCTCTTCTATCTGCAGGCACCAAAGACATGACAAAGACAGAATAATCTGATTTATGAATTTTATATTATTAATAGTATGAACAATGATTGTACAAGAAGGGAGAGTAATGAGCCTCACCATAATGTTGAGTTTTTGATAATTAAACAAAAAGTCAGTACAAACAGCTTTATCCTGGCTTGACTTTGGATCATGAAGGTTTTTATTGATTTATTTAGAATTTTAAGTGGAGCTTGTTTTTAAGTTCTAAAATCATGGTATTGTATATCTGAAACAACTGGTGGCTGTAGTAAAATTATTATTTTTTCTTCAATTTGCAGTCTGAGTTTTAGTTCAGGCTGTACCTCAGAGTGATGCTCAGTTTGACTCTTTCTACAGTTTAAATCACTGCCTCAAACATCTTTAATATATATTTAATAATAAAAGGTATTTCTCAGTTTACATGCTATTGTGAAATTTGGCTTGTTCAATGAAGTGTTCAAATGCTTCTAAATGTTCTTTAAACCGTTTTTTGGGGGGTTATTAAAACACATTTGAGATGGACGAACACACAACGATAAATAAATCACCTCCTGTTTTCTGATATTCAGAAACACACAGAACCTCACCAGCGTCGAGTCTGGAGGATGTGCTGAACTCTACAGAAGCTGAGGTTTGTTTTTGAGCCTTTTAAAAAAATCTATTTATTGTGTGCTTCAGATATTTTCTGACCAACCTGATTTCTTTAGGCCTCACTTTAATGGTAAAAATACAGAAAAGAATAACGCAGTGATTTTTAATTTGTTTGTATTTTTGTAGACTATTTTTGACAGACATAAGAAGTTATTATTGTGCCACGTTCTCGGAATGAAAAGATTATTGAGTGTGATTCAGATTTAAAAAGGGGAACTTTCTCTTCATAAATAGAGCATCTATTTAATTCATAAGAGGACTTAGACTGTTGGCTCATTTCTTAATGATTTGGGGTATCAGGGGGGTCCACTCTGTCAGATTGTTGTTTCATATTCTGAAAGCTTTCAGCACGATTAAAATGATTCTTATTCTGTTAAATGATTAAAATGATTCTTATACTGTAAAATGATTAAAATGATTCCTATTGTGTAAAATGATTGAAATGATTCTTAAAGTGTAGTCTGTGTGTATTAAAAAGAACAAACAATTCCTTAAAACACACTGGATTTCACATCCTGCACTTTGATAATATGAAGATGGCTTCACTTCATGGATTGCTTTTGTTCTGCAGCCTCTCCTCCTTCAGCCTTTAATCTCTCTGGTTGAGGGGGGCACACTTTAGCCAGTTTCACACATTCCCCTCCTGAAAACTTCTGGACGATTTTGTGACATTCTGCCCCCGAAATCTTCATTAGCTGGCTGTTCGAAGGCAGGACGAGAGGTAAAAAGGACGGGGAAGATGTGGTGAAGAATCAAGAGTACAATACTGTAATGGTCGCATTCTCGGTAGAACTGTATGTATGTAATGGCCAACTTCCACCAGATGCGTGTTCGGGCCGTCAGTGTGTGTGCTTCCACTTGGTCCGGTGCGCTCTGTCTGAGCTCCGGCAGTCCGCTGCCCTCCGCAGAAGATACACAGGGCTTCTATTTTTGCCGGATGCTGGAGCCCGACGCATCAATTTACCGAAGAAAAGAACGAGCGGGATGGGAAGTCAAGACAACGAAACAATATTAAAACATTAATTTTCAAAATAAAACACTCAGTTTTAACATTTAAGAAAAATTACTTTATGTTTGTTTATGTGTTTTAAATATTCAATTTTTCACACTTAAATGTTGTAGAAATCAAGTATATCCTCTGAAAATAACTCTGTGAGTCATGACTGTCTACAATGGGTGTAACACCCAAGTCCCACTGTCTGTGATGTTTTTCAAGCTTTCCTAGCCGTAGCTACACATTGTTTACATCACGGGGACGGCCCCCCAGCTCCTCCCCTCGTGTACACAAGTTGTTTAATTGAGAGACAAGAGAAAAGAAGAATAACATATTGTACTCACTGTTTATTTGAATGTCAAGTAAGCGTTTTTAGATCACGGTCATTTCGGGTAAATTTAGATGCAGTGTGAAGATACAAGCAAACTAAACATCGCTAGCATTAGCATGCTAACACAACAATGCAGCGCGAGTTGTTTTGGTTTTCATGCTGGTGCTCAAGGGCGACATCTGCTGGATAAAAAAGTCTCATACATCGTATTATCTCGCGCTGTCGCAAGTGAATCTGTAAAATTACCGCCGGAATAATTTTGTCTTGGCACTCAAGCAGGACACAGCCGGTGGGTGTTGACGGACACGCAATGCACACATATCTGGTGGAAGGGGTAAGGCCAACAGAAGAAAAAAAAACTGAATGAAGCAGCCTTGTCACATGCTCACTCCTGGTGAATTTCCTGAATATTTCCTGCTACGTTCTCACATCGCTTCACCCAAACTTCACGTAGAAATTTCACGAGCAAGCTGTCAGGAATTCGTAAAACGATTCTCAAAGTGTACTCTGTTTGTATTGGATGGACGTATTCAAGGTATGAACGTTTTCACGACATAACTGTATGAATGTACAACGAAACCGGCCAGCAGAAAACAGAATGAAGCAGCTTCATTACGTGAACCTTGATCATACTGGTTGTGTTCCACGTGATGTAAACATCTTTGACCTTGCATGCTGACTCGTGGTACATTTCACGGAGAGGCTGTCAGGGGTAAGTCTGGGGAAATTAAGGGGAAAATGTTTCTCTGTTTGCGTTCACACATGCAGCTCACCTTGGAAATTTTCAGGAGTTTTGTGCATGTTTGAAACAGCGTGTCACTCACCTCTCTGCTGTATTTGTGTCTGCTGTTTCCTGCAGAATGGTGGTTGAATGAGTGGAAAAAGCTAATGAAGATGAAAAAAGTGACACAGTTTGTTCACATTATCTGACAGTGAAATGTGCTTCAAGAAAGTAAAAAAAACCTGCAGTGTTCCCTCAGCTCAGGCAGATTTATAAATGACTGCAGCAGCTGATGACCCTCTGTATACCTGTGTGTGTTTTTCCTTTCATACAGACCAGGACTCTTGTGTTTAATATGATTATTGCTGCCGAATATTGTTCCTTGTAAAGACGCGATGCTGTGAAAAACGTCCTCTTTGTGCTCTGTATTATTCTGAGCTCCATCTTTGTGTGGTGCTGATGAAAAGAAGGCGGCTGCTACTGAAGAAAGAGCCTCGCTCTCATTTGAATCCTCTCTCATTATGAGACTGGCAGGTGGTATATGGAGAATATTGCTCTTTAATAAAGGTTCATTTCACCAATATACCCTTCCAAATAAGTGCATCCCCTAACGAGCTGCCTTTCTTCTCTGAGATGAGCACGTTTGTTCCGTTTAAAGCTCTCTGTCCTCTCCCTAAGTCTGTCATAGACTTCATTTTTGAACATGTTGTTGTTACAATGTAACCCCCCCCCCCCCCCCCCCTTTTTATTTTCTTCTGCTTGATGAAAGGATAACTAGACTGGCACAGTTAGCTTCTTTATATGAAATCAGAGTCATAATAACACACTGGTAGGTAGGAAGGTTTTAATCTATGAGTTTGGGCATCTCTAAATCAGATTTTCTTTTTGGTCTGACGAAAGTGGAGAGGGAGCTCTCTGCAACATCCTGCAGGTAATAACAGAAATTAATACAATAACGTTAGACCAGAACAGCCCTTTACACTAATGCAAACTTCATGTTAATGTCAACCATAGCACCATGTTTATAGACACAGATTTTGGTTTTCTCTTTTTTTTTTTTTTAAGATGAATTTTTTGGGCTTTTTGTGACTTTAATGGTCAATGAGTTGACACAGTCGTAAATCAGGGAGAGAGAGAGAGTGGGGAATTGCATGCTGGAAAGGAGCCACAGGCGGGATTTGAACCCGGGCCGCATGCTTGGCAGACCACAGCCTCCATACATGGGGCGCTGCACGCCAACCACTGTGCCACCAGCCCTCCATAAAGATTTCAGAAAAATCATGCCGTCAATGTAAATGCCCTTCTGTGGCAGAAAACTTTGATGTTGTATTATATTTGATGTGTACATCCCTTTTCAAACTATTTTATTAAAGACATTTTGATGCACAGGCCTAACATTAAAAAGGGTTACATTTGTGTTAACTCAGGCACACAAAATAAGGTGTAGATGAAAGGTTATAGATCTAGTACAAGAAAACAACAGAAGGAAGTTTGGAAACGTGTGATGTAACTTAAAGCAGTTAAATAATAAAACTCTGACTTTGGTCTCACATTGAACGCCATCTCCTGGATGTTTCTTCAGTGTGTACAGGTATTAGTGATAAAGGTATGATTGAATGGCATTAATGATCACTTAAACCTGTCGTATGTGAGTGTCATTAACCATTGTTTTTTTCCTCTGTGTTACTGTATGGATGTTTTTGAGATGAAAATAGAACCTCTGTAGTACCTCCAACAATATTCCTTGTTTAACAAAGAGTCTGTTTCTTCTCTGGCTGTGTTGGCGCTGGATGACCTGTGATTGATGAGTGCTGATGAAGACTCGTAGAGATCATGTTGATGAGGTGAACACAGAGGTGCATGGTGGGATATCCGGTTACCTCAGGCAGCAGATTGTGGGTGAGGATGACACGTGCTCGGGGAGCAGAGTGAGGCCTCGAGCTGCCTCAGAGGAGTCCTTCACCTGAGACCCTCTGACATCACCACAGAGGAGAAAAACATTTTTTTAACTTTCTTATAGTCATTAAAAAATTCTACTAAAAAAAAAAAACTCAGTCCGTCAGTCTGTGGAGTTTAAATTGAACTGTTAGGAGATGTAAAGTTCTAGCAGCATTTCAAACATATCTGAGGATAAAGTGTAGAAACAGCAGAATAAGAGAATTATACATTTTATTGTTCACACATATCCTATTCAGACTACTGATTCAAGGAGCCATATTAACTCTGTGATGTTTCACCTTCACAATAGAGAACAAAGCAAATGACATATTTTTGTAGGCCAACCTGGAACTAGCATCTCCATGGGGTCTATTGAGAATTCGCCAATGGGATTTTTGCATTGGATTTTGGATTATTGCAGAAAAGAAGCTCTGTGTCAAACACACGTTTCTGATGCGTAGGCGTTTTGTTCAGCAGGATAGTCTTCACAAATGAACATCTGTTTTATGATGTTGGAAGCGTTAATGCAGCCGACAGAAGTAAAAAGCTAACGCTATGCGAACTACGCCACGGTAAGATGATTTTGCTGTCACTACTGTTATGCTTCAGACGATCTCCGATAAGCTAATCAGTGGTTTTGACAAGCTGGCAAAACCGTAAAATAAATTGTTGATTAATAACCCTTTGACTTCCACACTAAGAAATACATTTGCAAAATAATTATTTGTTGGTAAAATTGTGTTCCTGCCTCTTCATTTATCAACATTTCAGGTTTTATTTTTCAGATTAGGAAGCAGATATGCAGGTCAACCAGCCGTTTATAGTTATATGGACATGAATGGATTTCTTTAATTTCTGCATCAAAATGTTTGGGTTTTTTTCATATAATACCATCACAGAGATTAGAATTTGTTAAAATAAACTTTAATTTATTTAACTAATATATTTCTTAACTTATCTGTAAACACTTATAAAACCAACAATGTAATTTCATTTAAATCAAATACAACCCACAAGGACATCGAGATAGGAGACGTACAAATACCTGGGTGTTCACCTCAACAACAAACTGGACTGGTCACACAACACAGACGTACAAGAAGGGCCGAAGTCGACTTCACCTGCTGAGGCAACTGAGGACCTTTGGAGTGTGCAGGACTCTGTTACAGACGTTTTATGACACTGTGGTGGCGTCTGCACTTTTCTATGCAGTGGTCTGCTGGGGAGCACAGAGAGACAGGTAGAGACTGAACAGACTGGTCAGGAGGGCCAGTTCTGTCTTGGACTCTGTAGAGGAGGTGGGTGAGAGGAGGATGTTAGTGAAACTGACCTCCATCATGGACAACCCCTCTCACCCCCTGCATGACACTGTGGGGGCTCTGAGCAGCTCCTTCAGCAGCAGACTCAGACACCCACCCTGCAAGACAGAGCGCTACCGCAGGTCTTTCATTACATCTGTAGTCAGACTGTTTAACAGCATCACCACCTCATGACTCAGGGGTGGGCAACTGGCGGCCCGGGGGCCACATGCGGCCCTCGTCAACCCTCAATGTGGCCCTAAGGTCAATTTTTATATATCAAAACATGACAAAATCTGCCATGAAATCATAAAACCCAGAAATATGTCCATAATAATATTAGATCACTGGTATATGTTGAGTTAAATTTGAGACATAATTGACTGTTATTGTTTTTGTATACTACAATTTGGCCCCCTGGCAGTCAGAATTAAATGAATGTGGCCCTTGCTGTGACCAAAGTTGCCCATCCCTGTCATGACTCATATCAATAATGCTACACACTGTGTGTGTTTTTAATAATAATAACTCTTTCCACAAGTGGAAGTGTACATACATTGTACAGAGCAAGAGCAAGGGGCTGTGGCGCGAAAAGTCATGAGATGAGAAGGCATGAGACAAGATGTCTCCAGCCTGCAGCCAAATCTGACTCCCTTTGTTCAACTTGACACATGCTGGAAGCAGATTCCATCGAAAAAAGACACATGGCTTTTTGGTACGGCGCAGAGCGGAGTGATGCTTGAAGCACATGCCAGAGACGATGTAGGTTTCAGGTGTGTTGGGTGGTCAGATCTGAAGTTCAACTGCAAACTGTTCACTAAATGCAAAAATCATCTCACTAAATGCAATCAAATATTTTTTGAACACTGATATGTGTCGCTTCTGTAGTTGGTCTACAAACACTCCAATTATGAAATAAGTCCATCTCTCTGTTTTTTGCCTGCTCTATTATTCAGAAACTGTGTGCTCAAACAAGCTGTTTGGAGTTTTTCCTCTTCATGACATCACAAAAGACAGTAACCCCTCCCCCAGGTGGGTGACACTCCGAGAGCTAGGTGCTTGATCTGCCCTCTGAGTCTGCCTTCTCACCGTAAACAATTGGGCATGGAAAAAGAAGCCCGAGCCACCCAAGTCCTTCCAGAGGGGCGTGGTCAAACACAAACAAGCTCGTTAGATTTAAAGGTACAGACACAGAAACCGCCTGTTCTGAGCAGGGCTGAAATAGAGGGGTTTATAGACATGATCAAATACAGTGTGGAAATCTAGAGTGGATTTTTGGCATAGAAATTCACAGATATGTTTTGGGAATTTCTGAAACATAGTTAATCTTGTTGAAAAGGAGTATAATGTGTAGCCTTCAAGTTTCTGATAGATTTTGAATTTCTCAGATCTGTAACTGGTTTGGTGGTTTCAGGTCTCGTCAGTGTGAAAAACAGATAATCTCTGGTCTGAATATCTCTTTAACTTTATCGATGAGGCAGGTCACTGGTTTTCAGGCTTTAAAAGTTGGTTATTTGTTATTTTCTAAGAGACTCTTTCTTGTCCAGCTGCTGAACAGATGACAATGTTTGTATTTGATTCTCGTACCTTCCTGACATCAATGATCAAAAACAGAATCATTAGTTTGGAGCATGCTGTTGGCCCGGTTGTGTGTAATGTGTGTGAGTTGTTGAGGTCAGCAGGAACATTTCATCAAGAAGTCATTGTCACTCATTTAGCAGGAGATCAGTGGTGAGTGTTTGATGGTAATCTTCAGCCTGTTGTGAGCTCTCACACGCTAGGCCGACGACCAGTGCTCAAGCTCTTCAAAGTGACCTGAGTGTTTGACCCACGTCTCAGCGCACAATACAGAGGACGGCCCGCCTAATTCAATATACGGCTAATGAGGGAAATTGCAGCCCAGAAATCAAACGCAGGTGCTCTCTTGGATCTTTGTAGAAAAGCCCGCTCTTAGACATTAAAAGACATCTTGAGAAGAAAAAAAGGAAGCTGAGAGGAGCGGGAGGCGAAGCTTTTCAAGCAGCTTGTCACTGATACAGCATCCTCATGGAAGCTTTGTTTGCTCTAGAACTTAGTACTTAGAATCAGTCAATCAGATGCAGGGAGCCCCTCACTGCTGAATATCAATTAGCTGGATGGTCAATTGCACAGCCCTTTGAATGAAAATCAACATATATTTATACTAGAGGAAACCCTGACTAAAGACATACATATTCGAACCTGATTCCTTAGACTTTGCCAATCTTTTTTTGTTTTTGTGCTCATTGATCGATATTCTCAATTGCAACATAAGACAAACCGTGTAGTAAAACTATTTGTCTTCTTGATTTGGAATCATAATTTATTGTATGATAGGTCTTGATCCATCCTATTTCTCTTTCAGAAAGTCTGCATTATGATGACCTCATAATGATATTACAATACAGCAGACACACACAACTGACTGCCCATTTCTGGGACGTCAGTGTGTGTACGGATTCAACCACCACAGCAGACACAATCTACGCATCTGTCAGACCAGAATCAGAGATTATTACTTTTAATTCTTTTAATTTAACATTTGAAGATCTGTTGTGGTCCCCTGATCATAACATTCAACAAAAACGGTTCTGCTGCATCAGAAAGGGTCCCCACAATCCAAATCCAGTTAAAGATGTAATCCAAACACATTACATCCATAAAGTTCAACAGATAGATTCAAATTTGCCGACGCTGTATTTCCTGTTATGATTTATTTTTAAATCAGAGCTCACAACAGGCTGAAAATTGATCCATTTTTTTTGGCTGCAAAACTTCAAAATGTCTGCCTCACTCTGAACTTTTGGCAGACACTTCATTTGACCAATTATGACCTCCCATTCACTGTTCCCAGCCTATAAATAGCCACTGAGAGCCTGAGTTTAAAGGAGGTGCCTGCCCCTGTTCTGGATATGCTATATACAATGGATATGCTGTCCAGATGATTTCTTCATGCACACACTATCAAAAATGAATTAAAGGTACAATATACACATACATATTTTTTATATTATTTGATATATATACCAAGAAAGGTTATGAGTCATGATTTACTTGGAGAAAAGAGACAAATCACTATAAAATTTGACATTTTCACAATCAAATTTGAGCACCCCATGTAGCTGGAATGGAATGATCCTTTTGCCGTGTTCCACTGTGAGATTGGCGGAAGATTTAGTCTCTTTTGCATGAATGATAGAAGTTTCAACTAATTTATATGGGGTCACCCCTAGTTTATACCATATAGATTTATCTAGTTTCTATAACTGATTGGTGTCATAGGGCACAGATCATTGATATGCATAATTAGTATCATCTGCATGGCAATATAAGTATATGGAGTGTTTGTCAAGATAATTTAATTGGTCCAAGCACAGAACTTTGTGGAACTCCATAACTAACTTTTGTGTACATAGAGGACTTATCCTAGAAACAGATCTAAAACAAAGGCAGATACTCAAATTCATCTCCTCCATCATCGTTACGTAAGTGCTTGTAGAACAAGAGCAACATGCAGGGTATCATTCACTCTGCAGAGAAGAGGATTCACCCCAGACCACGGAAACCTCCAGAACCCCCAAGGAGCAAAACACTTTTTAAATGCTCTGCTCTTTTATCATATATCTGTTGCTTGCAGGCTTTGTATCATTTTCGTTTTTATTGTTACAACTCAGTTTGAAATCCCTTAGGTTGCTTATATATTTTTTTCAAGAGTAAACTTTTTAAGGCGTTCTCTGAAATTATTCTGGGTTTATTGTTGCTTTGTTGCTTTAATTCAACAATTATGAAACCAAGCAACACTTGTTGGGTCCATATTCAGTGTGAAACCAGACTCCTTATGTTCAGCCTCTCTCCTTTCACATGGTGACATTAGTGTTACATGTCCTTGCAGGTGACAGTTTAATGCTGTATTATTGTCATACTTCACACTCTTCCCTGTGACTGTAGGAGCACACTAATCTTTTTATCCTCTTTTAGGTTACTGGCTGTTTTTGCTCTGACTGAGCAGCCAGATGTTCAGGGTTGTTGTAAGAGTTTTAAGTTATCCGCAGTGATCCTCATTTTTTTTTTTGTCTCTGTGATAACAACACTGCTGCATTTTATTTTTATGAGCCCCAGTTAAGTTCATACCAAACATAAAGACTGGCTTTAATCTTCACATTGGGTCAATTATTCAAAAGATAAATCAATTTTTAATGATACGTTCTGTGACAACACATGCATACAGATAATAAACACAACATGCAAATTTATCACGTCATCATTTCAAAATGTTGTGGTCAATTAAAAAACCTTTGAAGTACTTCATTGAACCTTACAATAAACCCAACATTGCAGTTCAATAATCAAAAACTGTAAGCTGATACATTAGAGTTGAAGGCACATGAAAGGGAAAATTTGATTGAAAAAAATAAAAACATTGTGGACTGTGGATGACATCTGGAAAGTTAAAAAAAAGGTGACAACAGCTGTTTAAGTGATCCAAATGAGATTTAGTCTGTCTGACTTTCATCAGCTAAATTAGAGCTATATTTAATATAACCTGACATTAAGTTTTACGCTCAGAATATCACTGACTTTTATTTATATACTGTATATATATATATATATAATTCACTTATAAACACTTACACAGGGCAGATTCATTTTTTATCTTAAGTGTTTTCTTTTTAAAGTTTTGGTGCAGTTTAAGCAAAACGGTTCAGTTTGAGTGTTGTCCCGACACACTGTGATCACACAGCCACACCATGAAGCCGCAGCAGCAGAGGGCAGTCTAACGCCAGGATTACTTTCCCCAGCATGCAGCTGTGTTACACCTGCTGGTTTTATTTCAGGTCTGACCCAGTCTAACAGCAGGTCTCCATTGTTTTTAAAACCTGAATTTTAAGGTGATTAGACTTTTTTTCAAGTGTTCCCTGAAGGACTGCTACACAGCAGGATTATTTTTGATTAGACTTTAAAACAGCAGAAACATTTTTACAATTTGTAGATTCATGATTATAAGACACATTTCACAGGTTTCTTTAGATGTTCATATTTTGAACTTAAAGTTATCTGTATTTTTGTGAAGAAAAAACCCAAACATAGTTACTTATTTCATTTAAAGAACAAGTGTCTGGCTTTGACTTCCCAACATATGGGGGTCCATGTTATATTTTAGTTGGAAATATTCTTTTCGACACTTGGTTCAGTATAGACATAAAGGCTAAATTTTTTTAATACTGTCTTCATGCCGGGAAATACTTCTGTAAAACTGTGTTATTTCAGAGCGCTTTAATCATGTGTGCTAACACGCTGTGATCATGTTGTGAGGTCACTAAATATTGAAACCACTGTGAAAGTATAATGAAGATGTAGAGAGAGAAAGTGCGCATGGACATATGGACTGATTTGCAGATGTGGTGTCATGAAATGATAATGAGAAATGTGATGATGACTCCTGTTGTTGCTCTGTTTAACGCTCAGGTCTATCACTGAAGTGTAATGAAATCCACTGCAGTCCGGAGTCTCTGTAAACACAAACAAACATGAGACAAATCTGAACATGCATTCAGATTTTATATAGAGTAGACTATTATTTAAATTTATATACAATTCTTTGGTCGCACGTCATTGGTGGGGGACACATCCTCACTAACTCCTACACCGTTGAACCTGCAGCAGCATCATCCCTGCAGAGTGTGCAGCTCACAGCCAGTCAGTCGTCTCTGCTGCCGAGGCACAGAGGGAAATATTTGACTAATACGATGATAATATGAGGAGTTTTTAAAGCTAACGGCCTTGAGGGTGAAATTTTTCTAACCCTCCGTCAGAAACATCCATTAGTGTGCTGAGAGAAAAGTGAATGTGGTTCACGAGGGCAGAGCAGAGGACGGATCAAGACACACAAGCTAATGTGATACTGCAAAGGAATTTAGAGCTGTACAGGTATAACTTTTTGTTATCGCTATAATGATAATAAATACTTCTTGACAAGGGGAATGTTTTGAAAACTAGCTGCTAAATGCTTTGAATGGTTCAGCAGCTAAAGAGCCAGACCTTCTTTTCAGTCGTTATAATGAGAGTGATTATTAGACATGCATTCATCAGGTGGACAAATTCTGGACTCTAAATGAATGATAATGTTAGTTTCTGCAGGATGCCAGCTGGTTCAGGTTTATTCTGATCATTGTAAAGAAACAATAAAAAAAATCATTGTTATATCTTTTAAAAGCTTAAAAAGCAAATGTACTAATTTTCTAATCTCTGCCATTGTTAGATTATTACCCATAATTCATCAGACAGCCTGAGGAGTTAGTGGGTGGATGGTTAGGATTGTTTTAAAATTGCATGGATGTAATTAGACTGTTTCCTTCAAATACAGCTTCGTAGTCAGAGGCTGAACTCTTCACACGACGACTCTGGAGGTCACCAAAGGGTCACATCTGGACGCTGTAATCCAGATGACTGTTCAGACGTGTTGCTAAAGGCAGAGGATGTTGTGTGAAGAGAGACGTCACCTCAAGGTGGAGTTCAGGTTGGTTGACGGGTCTGACAAAAAAAAAAAAGACTTTCACCTGGGATCATCAGATAAATATTGATCTTAACTCACTAGTCATCAAACTGGGACCTGTTCAGCATCAAGTATCTGGAGGAAGCAGGATGGTTCATCCAGACACAATTCATGGAGGAGGAGAGATCAATCATCAATCAATGAATCAAACTTTATGTGTACATCACTTTTTATACAATAATAATGCAGCACAAAATGCTTTACAAAGAAACCAATAAAAAATAAAAAATATGAACCCTTCCCACACACAACCACGTCACCATCCATGCACAGGGTAAAATGAATATGTCATGAATAAAGAACTTGGTACAGACAGGTACTGACAGACTGAGGAAAAGCTTTCATGTATTGAAATCGAGGAAACACTGGAGGTCAGGTTCAAATTTGAAAATTTAGGAGATTCAAGTTGGGAAAATAAGACAATAAGAAAATGGGGGAAAAAAACGTAGTGGTTAGTGTGCGCTCCCCTTGTACGGAGGCTGTAGTCCTCCAGGCGGGCAGCCCGGGTTCGAGTCCACTGTCCTATCTCTACAATAAAGGCATAAAAAAAAAAAAAAGTAAATCAAATGGAGGAAATAAAGAAGAGACTATAATACTCAAAGCTAGGGACACCACAGTTACATCGGTGACTTGAGTTGAAATGGTTTAAATAAAATCTTTAGTG